>NC_072773.1:34928460-35005934 GCF_022539595.1 Amphiprion ocellaris | reverse complement strand
TTTTTTTCGACATAGTATAGTAAGGCGTTTTTTTTGCGCCAAAATTCATGATGATTTTTTTTTCAAAGAAAACCTTTGTGGAGTGTTTTTCACACCCTCCTTTACATTATTTCATCATATGGCACGTTTTTACAACATGTTTGAAAAATCGCATTTTTTTTCTGACATAATATTCTATATGGCATTTTTTTGCGCGGCAGTCCAAAATATCACCAAAAACGTCATAGTTTAGTATGGCGTCCAAAATTTTATCAAAAACGTCATAGTATAGTATGTCGTCCAAAAAACGTCATAGAAAAGCCTTTGGTCCAAAAAACGTTATATCCCGGCTGTCTGAAGTAGGTGACGAGCAACACAGAAACAGTCCAAACGCTGGTTTCCAGAGGGTTAGACAAGTATTTATTCGAAAGAGTAAGTTTACAACAACACAAAATCTGAGGGGGTTAAAAGCAAATGGGTCTTAGTAAAATAAAAATAAATAAACAGAACTAAAAGTGAACTTCACATTGACATTGATGGGCATTCCAACCAGGAAAAAAGTAAAAGATAATCAGTAGGAAAAAAAACTCTTACTGTTCACCTCTTAAAACCCAAAAACACACCGCAGTAGCACCCTAAACTATAACTACCAATGGGTTCCCTGTTTTCCTTTGTGAACAATTCAAAGGTCCCTCTCTATCTCCCCACACATCCACCAACCACTGGAACACATCTCCAAAGTTCTGCTGGACCAGCTCAGCTTCCCCTCAGAAGAAGTGCCACCACCTGCCAGATGAAGGAGCCTTTTGAGAGGCAGCTGGCATCGTGACTGGACTGTACTTTGGTCTGTTCCAATCCAGCTTCAGCTCCAGAGACGGCAGGCGGGACGAGTCAACGGAGGCCTGGTGGATGAAGACATGCAGCTGAGTACAATCCAGAAAACAACAGAGGAGGAGTGCAGCAGCCAGAACAAGCAGAGTAGCATCGTATGTCTCTTAGAAAACATCATAGTATAGCCTTTGTTATGAAAAAAACGCCATCATATACATCGTATATTGTACAAATAACAAGTCAAAGGAAAGAGACATCAACTGTAAAATTGTAGTAATTGTGGGCTGACTGATTTACTGATTATCAGTATTTTATTTTTGACTGATTTCCGGCAATAAATACATTTAAAATGGCGCTACTTTGGCTCTGAACCTTTATCTACCTGTGGTCGCTCTGTCTTCTGGAGTGATTTGATTGGTTATACGTCACGAATAAAACTCCTTTAACATCTGTAAACAAAACAAAAACGTATCAACAAAGTTTTCTGTTAGAGTTTGTGTTCTTCTAAGTTTAACTCCAAGATTTTAAATACTTTCATTGACTGCAAATGAATATCTACTCCAAATGTCTCACTAATAATCATTATCAGCCTTAAAAACCTACAAAACACCCCTCTATACTCGACCACACTTAGTACAGTCCGGTTCCCCCTTCTATCAATCTGCTTGGAATCTTCCACTTCCTGTTTGTCAAAGTGGCCTTCTACCTGGACAGGTTTTGCTGGAGCTCATGCAACAAACATTTTGGGTAAGTGCACTTTAATATGGATGGATGACACTGAATTAGAGTCTGTTTTAATGAGACTGAGTTAAGATGTGTAGCTCTGTCATTGAATAGGAAATTATTTCCCAGAATTCACAGAGAAAAGTCTGAAATGTTTGCAAGGTTAGCATCCCACATGTTCTTTGGCTCAGCTAAAGCTAACTCTCTCCAACTTGTGGATCTCTTGAGTTGCTTGTTGTTAAAATATCTTGCTAGAGGTGCTGAAGCTCAGAAAGTCTGAGATGTTTGTTCAAAATAAGCTCATTCTCAAGTCTGATCTGAACTGTCCTCTTTTGTTTGAACTTTCCCTAAACTTAGGAGTTAATGACAGAGCAGCACATCCAGACTCAGTCTCATTTATGTAGAGATTAAACTTCAGTGTCATTCATTGATGTTAAAGTGCAGTTTTTCAAATGTTTGTTGCACATGCTCCCGACCAAAGCAGTCCAAGTGGAAGATGATGTGAAGAGAAAGCTCCAGAGGATGAATATCACACATTTACGTTGGAAATAAATGTCCTTTAATTTGACATTGTCATGCAAAAGTTGGATTTCCCTTTAATGATGTTCAAATCTTTGTTGAATGTTTTGTTGTTGGTTTCTAAATGTTTTTTGACACTCGGCCCCAAAGATTAAAACCTTTTACGGTTCACAAGCTGCAACAATTCACACATTATCAACTATCTTTCTGATTAAACTAAGATAAAAAGTGAAAAACTGCCTGATTCCTGCATCATGAATGTAAATCTTTTTGGTTTTTATGTCAGTAAACTGAATATATTTGGGTTTGACGTTTTATAAACCAAAACAAGAAATTAATTAGTGGAGGAAATAGTCAACAGATTAATGGAGAAAGAAAATGTGTTTTCCAACATATATGGCTGAACTACTCCAAAATTACAAGATACATACAATTTTAATTCAATTTTATTCATATAACACCAATTACAGGTCAAATTGTCTGAAGACGCTTTATTTTTATATATTTTTTTTCATTTAAAATATGACAAAGTAAGAAATTTAAAGCTCTTGAGTAATCCAATTTATTTTTCGGTTTTTAAGAGACTAATGGACAATTAAAATAACTTTCTCCACTAAAACTAATAAACATGAGGTCAAATAGAAGGAAGAGTTTTAAATACTGCAGTCCCACGACGACAAGAATAAAGTTTCTCAACAAAACTAAATCTTCTGGTGGACTCCATGAAAGTCCTAATAAATGATAATAAAGTGTGATACTAAAGGTTTGTGGTGCTAAAAATCTCCAAGTAAAGATATGAAGTTGAATATCTGGATGGAGGTTGATAAAAGTTGACCTCCCATTTCTCTGGAGCGACTCCATGGATTTTATGGATGGTGGTTGAAGACCTGCTCTTCTAGTGGTCTTCCTTCTTGTCGCTGTAAAAAGTCAGTCCATCCTGGCCGACTTTAACACCTCTTCATGACAAGTTGTTCTGCCTCAGACCTGGTGGAAACTCCAGAAACTTGGGAAAACCTGTGGAGACTCGAAGAACTCGTCGGGCGGGGGAAGGTGTGGTGGGTGGTGGGGGGAGGTGGGGGAGTAGAGGGGGGAAGGCCGCCACCCACCTCCCCGCCTACTCTCCGCCCTGACTCCACCCAGACTCCGCCTTGGCTCCACCCATGTGGTCACTTGGAAACTACGATGACAAAGGGACGACGAAATCATTTCATTTTCATCTGATCTGTAGCTCAGTGAGTTAAGGATTTGCCTATGGAGCTGCAGGTCGCTGGTTCAAGACCAGACACTTCTTAAATTTTCTCTAAATTCTGACAAAGACAAAGAAAGAAAAAGGCCGGTGGCGGGTCTTGAACCTGCGACCTTCCAGTTGGTAGTCTGTCTTCTTATCCCCTGAGCTATCCGCTCAGATACAAATTCTTCTCGTTTTTGCGCATTTATCATCTATTTTTTGTCGTTTTCGAGGTTTTTTTTTTACTTGAGTCTCGACTCAACCGTTTTTCTCAGGAGGTTGGACTTCACCCTTTGTGCTGGAGGGTGGAACCCTCAGTTCCAAGACTTTTCAAAGCCTCCCCACCTCCCGAGTCCTCAGGACCTGAGCTTTCACACAGTCTGAGGGCTGAAATTTTCTAAGTCCCACAGTAGTTCTCTGTTAGACTGAACTTTCAGACAGTCCAAGGACTGATATCTTCTAAGTTCCTGAGTAGTTCTCTGTTAGTTTGAACCTTCAGACAGTCTGAGGACTGAAATTTTCTAAGTTCTTGAGTAGTTCTCTGTTAGTTTGAACCTTCAGACAGTCTGAGGACTGAAATTTTCTCAGTTCCTGAGTAGTTCTCTGTTAGTTTGAACCTTTAGACAGTCTGAGGACTGAAGTTTAAAAATTTCTCAGTACTTCTCTGTTAGTTTGAACTTTCTAGTTAACAGAAGCCTTAAAACTTGTGACCATGAGTCTTGATTTCACATTTAGATCATCCACCTGAGTTCTTCTCAGACCTTCATCTGTGGGTTTTTTAGAAATCATCAACAAACTTTGATTCTCTTCACTGAACACTAAAGTTTGTGGAGATCAGAAGGTAACATTAGTTTGATCGATGCCTTCAACTACTAGTAGACTTTATCTGGAAAGCAGTTTTCTGAAATGAGTTCTTAGTAAATCTGTCCACAATTAAACCAAGAACATAGAAAGAGGAAATGTTTGAAGAAACAACTTGATGTTTTCATTTCAGACTAGAAAACGCTTTAAGGACTTTATCTGCTTTTGTTCTTTTGATCATTTTATTGTTTCTTCTGTTTAATTTGATCTTCTAAAGTTTAACTGGTGCCTTTTCAAAGGTTTTATCTTTAGTTTGATTCTTCTTAAATATTTAGTTTTGCTCTTTTCTCACCTTTTATTCTGTTCTAATGTCTGATCTGATTTCGAAATGTTTTGTCTTTTTAATGTTTAATTGTTGTTTTTTCCAAATGTTTTATCGGCTTGTTTAAAATTTTCCTTTATTTCCCAATGTTTAATTTTTCGATTAAATCTTTAAGGTTTTTCTTTTTAAATGTTTTACCACCTTTTAATGTTTAATTTTCTTTTTTAATGCTTCATTGTATTTTCTGTTTAATTCCTATTTAAAGTTTTATTGTCTTTAAGATTTAATTTTCTAATTAAACATTTAATTTTTTAATTAAATGTTTTGACTTTTAAAGGTTTAATAATCTAATTAAATGTTTTGTATTTTTCTAAATGTGTAATATTCTTGTTTAATTGTATTTTTTAAATGTTTAATTATCTAAAATATTTCATCTTTAATGTTTAATATTTTGTTTAAAAATTTTTGTTTAATTTCATAATTTCATGCTTTGTATCTTCTATTTAATTATCTAATTAAATATTTTGTCTAAGACAATTTAATTGTATTTAATGTTTAATTTTCTTTTTTAAAGTTTTATTATATTAAATGTTTTTTTCCTTTGATTTAATTGCTTTTTTTACTGTAGTTTATTTCTTTAAGCTTTTTTTTCTGTCAAGATTTTAACCCCAACCTTAAAAATGAAACAAACCCTTAAATCACAATGAAAATACTTCTGTTGTCACAATCATGAGTTAGTCAATTATTCAGTTTATCAATTCAACTTTATTTGTTTAGCACCTTTCACACAGGTGACAAAACTAAACAAGCAAAGAGAAAAAACTATGCTAAAACTATAATTAAAACTCAAAAACAAACAAACAAAATAAAAACATTTAACATCATAAAATCTGTTGTGTCCAGGGGATGGAGGGAGTTTATTGAAGTCTTCTTGGGCTCACATGGGAAATCATTTAAAACATAAACTTGATATTCAGTCTAAGGAAACTGCAGAGCGACAGAAGAACCAACAATATCTCCTGTTTTCTCCTTTAATGAGTCGACTCTTCTTGTGCTTTCAGACCAAAGAACTACAGACTCTTCACAACCTGCTCAATCTCTTGGTACAGGACCTCACCACACGGGTCAAGAAGGTTTCCATCTCATTTCTACTCTGAAGCTCACCTTCTCCTGCTCAAACTGCTGACAAATGTTTCTGCTGCTCTAAAGTCTGCTCTCCAGAACTTCCTAAAAACTCTCAAAGTCTCTTCTGCTGCAGGTTGCTTTGTAGAACTGTTCCAGAAAACCTCACTAAACCACATGGAGGGGCCTCAAGATAGTCGTCCAAATGAAACCATACAAAAACCAAACTAGTACAACCCAAACGCTAAAGTCTCCTGCAGCCTACCAGAGAACCTCTGAGAGCAGAGAATCAGGACAGGAACTCTTACCTTCTGGACAACCAACGCTGATTCTCAAACAAGAATACAGAATGTGTCTGACCAAAAACCTCTAAAGACTCACTACAGCCCAGATAAAGACACAACTCAGCTGCACCAAATCCACTAATCACTGCACACATTAGGACCATGTGCTAACTGTGGCTAAAGAACCTCATTTACCAAGACAACTATCCAGTAGAAAGCCCTAAAACACACCAAGAAACACATTAAAGTCTATTTTACTGCTGGAAGCTGCAAGCCAACGCCTAAAGAACACACTAAAGAAACGGAGCCAAACCTCAGTGGTGAATAGAAGCAGAGGAAATGTTTGTCTGCAGCTAAATAAAGCAGGAAGACACTGAGCTGCTCAGGTGTTCCTGATAACACCAAGCAGCCACCTGGACAGCCAATAGGAACACAGCCACCTGGACAGCCAATAGGAACACAGCTTACTGGAAGTCCAGAGGGCGGGGTTAGTGAAGGAAATTTAGTTTAAAGTTGAAGCAGAAAGTTAACAAAGAAAGTTGAAAACCACCTTCTGATCCCTGAAATCTCTGAGTTTTCACACAAAGAACACCTGAACATGTCAAACTGGTTCCATAGAAGAACCCTCATTGTAAAAACGTCATAGTATGGTGTGTTGCTCCAAAAACATTAGGACCCGGCTGTCTAGGGTCACTGAGGAGCAACACAAAAACAGGACAAATGCTGGTTTCCAGGGGCTTAGGCAGCTATTTATTTGAAAGAGGAAGTTTAGAACAACACAACATTTGAGCAGAAAAATCACAAAGTCTGTCTTTAGTTCAGCTGAAAATATTAGTTTTTGTCTTTTTTATTGACCAAACTTTTCAGGAAATAGATGAAGAATAATTTAAGCTCTCATGTAGAAGTCCAACTTATTTTGGATCCTTGTGGAGAGTTTAATCTTAGAGTTTGTAAAGCTGTTGAGTTTTTAGAGTCACATGGATTGTTTTGACATTTAATAACCGAGTCCTGAAATACAATTACAGTTGTGGATTTCTGTCATTTAGTCTGGACTAAACAAATAACAGCAGCATATATCTCAAATGTCACCTGAGCAGCTTGGTGTTATCAGGAACACCTGAGCAGCTCAGTGTCTTCCTGCTTTATTTAGCTGCAGACAAACATTTCCTCTGTTTCTCTTCACCACTGAACCGGGTTTGGCTCCATTGCTTTAGTTTGTTCTTTAGGCGTTGGCTTGCAGCTTCCAGCAGTAAAATAGACTTTAATGTGTTTCTTGGTGTGTTTTAGGGCTTTGTACTGGATAGTTGTCTTGGTAAATGTGGTTCTTTAGCCACAGTTAGCACATGGTGCTAATGTGTGCAGTGATTAGTGGATTTGGTACAGCTGAGTTGTGTCTTTATCTTGGCTGTAGTGAGTCTTCAGAGGTTTCTGGTCAGACACATTCTGTATTCTTGTTTGAGAACCAGCGTTGGTTGTCCAGAAGGTAAGAGTTCCTGTCCTGATTCTCTGTTCTCAGAGGTTCTCTGGTAGGCTGCAGGAGACTTTAGCGTTTGTGTTGTACTAGTTTGGTTTTTGTACGGTTTCATTTGGACGACTATCTTGAGGCCCCTCCATGTGGTTTAGTGAGGTTTTCTGGAACAGTTCTACAAAGCAAACTGCAGCAGAAGAGACTTTGAGAGTTTTTAGGAAGTTCTGGAGACCAGACTTTAGAGCAGCAGAAACATTTATCAGCAGTTTGAGCAGGAGAAGGTGAGCTTCAGAGTAGAAATGAGACGGAAACCTTCTTGACCCGTGTGGTGAGGTCCTGTACCAAGAGTTTGAGCAGGTTGTGAAAAGTCTGTAGTTCTTTGGTCTGAAAGCACAAGAAGAGTCGACTCATTAAAGGAGAAAACAGGAGATATTGTTGGTTCTTCTGTCGCTCTGCAGTTTCCTTAGACTGAATATCAAGTTTATGTTTTAAATGATTTCCCATGTGAGCCCAAGAAGACTTCAATAAACTCCCTCCATCCCCTGGACATTAAATCTTCATGTTTTTGAGTTTTAATCATAGTTTCAGGATATTTTTTCTCTTTGCTTGTTTAGTTTTGTCATCTGTGTAAAAGGTGCTAAACAAATAAAGTTGAATTGATAAACTGAATAACTGACTAACTCATGATTGTGACAACAGAAGTATTTTCGTTGAGATTTACGGGTTTATTTCATTTGTAAGGTTGGGGTTAAAATCTTGACAGAAAAAGAAGATTAAAGAAATAAACTACATAACAAATAGCAATTAAATCAAAGGAAAAAAGTGTTTAATACAATAAAACTTTTAATAAGTTTTATTATTAAAAAGTATTTTTTAAATGTTTAATATTCTTCTTGTTTGATTGTATTTTTTAAATGTTTAATATTCCTCGTTTAACTGTATTTTTTGAATGTGTAATTATCGAAAATGTTTTATCTGTGATTTTTAATATTTGTATTTTAAAAATTTTGTTTAATTTCATACTTACATGTATTGTATCTTGTTTAATTATCTAATTCAATATTTTGTCTGTTTAATATCATTTAATTGTATTTAATGTTTAACTATATTAAAAAACATTTAAAAAGAAAAACCTTAAAGATTTAATCGAAAATTTAAATATTGGGAAAGAAAAAAAAATTCAAACAAGCCGATAAAACATTTGAAAAAACAATTACATTAAAAAGACAAAACATTTCAAAATCAAATCAGACATTAGAAAAGAATAAAAGGTGAGAAATGAGCAAAACTAAACGTTTAAGAAGAATCAAACTAAAGACAAAACATTTTAAAAGACACCAGTTAGACTTTAGAAGATCAAATTCAACAGAAGAGACAATAAAACGATCAAAAAGAGCAAAAACAGATAAAAGTCCTTAAAGCGTTTTCTAGTCTGAAATGAAAACATCAAGTTGTTTCTTCAAACATTTCCTCTTTCTATGGTCTTGGTTTGATTGTAGATAGATTTACTAAGAACTCATTTCAGAAAACTGCTTTCCAGATAAAGTCTACTAGTAGTTGAAGGCATTGATCAAATTAATGTTACCTTCTGATCTCCACAAACTTTACTGTTCAGTGAAGAGAATCAAAGTTTGTAGATGATTTCTAAAAAAACCCACAGGTGAAGGTCTGAGAAGAACTCAGATGGATGGTCTAAATGTGAAATCAAGACTCATGGTCACAAGTTTTAAGGCTTCTGTTAACCAGAAAGTTCAAACTAACAGAGAAGTACTGAGAAACTTTTAAAATTTCAGTCCTCAGACTGTCTGAAGGTTCAAACTAACAGAGAACTACTCAAGAAATTTTAAGATTTCAGTCCTCAGACTGTGGAAAGGTTCAAACTAACACCGAACTACTCAGGAACTTAGAAGATATCAGTCCTTGGACTGTCTGAAAGTTAAATCTAATAGAGAACTACTGTGGGACTTAGAAAATTTCAGCCCTCAGACTGTCTGAAGGCTCAAACTAACAGAGAACTACTCAGGAACTTAGAAGATATCAGTCCTTGGACTGTCTGAAAGTTCAGTCTAACAGAGATCTACTGTGGGACTTAGAAAATTTCAACCCTCAGACTGTGTGAAAGCTCAGGTCCTGAGGACTCGGGAGGTGTGGAGGCTTTGGAAAGTCTTGGAACTGAGGGTTCAACCCACCAGCAAAAACGCTGAAGTCCAACCTCCTGAGAAAAACGGTCGAGTCAAGACTCAAGTTTAAAAAAAAACTCGAAAATGGCAAAAAATAGATGATAAATGCGCAAAAACAAGAAGAATTAGTATCTGAGCAAGTAGCTCAGGAGGATAAGAAGACAGGCTACCAAGTGGAAGGTCGCAGGTTCAAGACCCACCACCGGCCTTTTTCTTTCTTTGTCTTTGTCAGAATTTAGAGAAAATTTAAGAAGTGTCTGGTCTTGAACCAGCGACCTGCAGCTCCATAGGCAAATCCTTAACTCACTGAGCTACAGATCAGCTAAAAATAAATAATTTCGTCGTCCCTTTGGCATCGTAGTTCCTCAAGTGACCACATGGGTGGTGCCAAGGCGGAGTCTGGGTGGAGTCAGGGCGGAGAGTAGGTGGGGAGGTGGGTGGCGGCCTTCCCCCCTCTACTCCCCCACCTCCCCCCACCACCCACCACACCTTCCCCCACCTGACGAGTTCTTTGAGTCTCCACGAGTTCTTCGAGTCTCCACAGGTTTTCCCGAGTTTCTGGAGTTTCCACCAGGTCGGAGGCAGAACAAGTTGTCATGAAGAGGTGTTGAAGTCGGCCAGGATGGACTGACTTTTTACAGCGACTAGAAGGAAGACCACTAGAAGAGCAGGTCTTTAACCACCATCCATGAAATCCATGGAGTCGACTCCAGAGAAATGAAGGGAGGTCAACTTTTATCAACCTCCATCCAGATGTTCAACTTGGTATCTTTACTTTGACATTTTTAGCACCACAAACCTTTAGTATCACACTTTATTATCATTTATTAGGACTTTCATGGAATCCACCAGCAGATTTAGTTTTTGTTGACAAACTTTATTCTTGTCATCGTGGGACTGCAGTATTTAAAACTGTTCCTTCTATTTGACCTCATGTTTATTAGTTTTAGTGGAGAAACTTATTTTATCGATTAGTCTCTTAAAAACCAAATAAATTGGATTAGTCAAGTAGTTTAAATTTCTTACTTTGTCATATTTTAAATATGACAAAAAAATATATAAAGCGTCTTGAGACAATTTGACCTGTAATTGGCATTATATAAATAAAATTGAATTAAAATAGTATGTATCTTGTAATGTTGGAGTAATTCAGCCATATATGTTGGAAAACACATTTTCTTTGTCCATTAATCTGTTGATTGTTTTCTCCAGTAATTCATTTCTTGTTTTGGTTCATAAAATGTCAAACCCAAATATATTCAGTTTACTGTCATAAACACCAAAAAGATTTACATTCATGATGCAGGAATCAGGCAGTTTTTCACTTTTTATCTTAGTTTAATCAGAAAGATAGTTGATAATGTGTGAATTGTTGCAGCTTGTGAGCCGTAGAAGGTTTTAATCTTTGGGGCAGTGTGTCAAAAAACATTTAGAAACCAACATCAACAAAACACTCAACAAAGATTTGAACATCATTAAAGGGAAATCCAACTTTTGCATGACAATGTCTAATTAAAGGACATTTATTTCCAACGGAAATGTGTGATATTCATCCTCTGGAGCTTTCTCTTCACATCGTCTTCCACCTGGACTGGTTTGGTCGGGAGCATGTGCAACAAACATTTCAAAAACTGCACTTTAACATCAATGAATGACACTGAAGTTTAATCTCTACATAAATGAGACCGAGTCTGGATGTGCTGCTCTGTCATTAACTCCTAGGTTTAGGGAAAGTTCAAACAAAGGAGGACACTTCAGATAAGACTTGAGAATGAGCTTATTTTGAACAAACATCTCAGACTTTCTGAGCTTCAGCACCTCTAGCAAGATATTTTAACAACAAGCAACTCAAGAGATCCAGAAGTTGCAGAGAGTTAGCTTTAGCTGAGCCAAAGAACATGTGGGACGCTAACCTTGCAAACATTTCAGACTTTTCTCTGTGAATTCTGAGAAATAATTTACTATTTAACGACAAAACTACACATCTTAACTCATTAAAACAGAGTCTAATTCAGTGTCATCCATCCATATTAAAGTGCAGTTACCCAAAATGTTTGTTGCATGAGCTCCAACAAAACCTGTCCAGGTAGAAGGCCACTTTGACAAACAGGAAGTGGACGATTCCAAGCAGATTTATAGAAGGGGGAACCGGACTGTACTAAGTGTGGTCGAGTATAGAGGGGTGTTTTGTGGGTTTTTAAGGCTGATAATGATTATTAGTGAGACATTTGGAGTAGATATTCATTTGCAGTAAATGAAAGTATTTAAAATCTTGGAGTTAAACTTAGAAGAACACAAATTCTAACAGAAAACTTTGTTGATACGTTTTTGTTTTGTTTACAGATGTTAAAGGAGTTTTATTCGTGACGTATAACCAATCAAATCACTCCAGAAGACAGAGCGACCACAGGTAGATAAAGGTTCAGAGCCAAAGTAGCACCATTTTTAAATGTATTTATTACCGTAAATCAGTCAAAAATAAAATACTGATAATCAGTAAATCAGTCAGCCCACAATTACTACAATTTTACAGTTGATGTCTCTTTCCTTTGACTTGTTATTTGTACAATATACGATGTATATGATGGCGTTTTTTCATACCAAAGGCTATACTATGATGTTTTCTAAGAGACATACGATGCTACTCTGGTTGTTCTGGCTGCTGCACTCCTCCTCTGTTGTTTTCTGGATTGTACTCAGCTGCATGCCTTCGTCCACCAGGCCTCCGTTGACTGATCCCACCTGCCGTCTCTGGAACTGAAGCTGGACTGGAACAGACCAAAGTACAGTCCAATCACGATGCCAGCTGCCTCTCAAAAGGCTCCTTCATCTGGCAGGTGGCAGCACTTCTTCTGAGGGGAAGCTCAGCTGGCCCAGCAGAACTTTGGAGATGTGTTCCAGTGGTTGGTGGATGTGTGGGGAGATAGAGAGGGACCTTTAAATTGTTCACAAAGGAAAACAGGGAACCCATTGGTAGTTTTAGTTTAGGGTGCTACTGCGGTGTGTTTTTGGGTTTTAAGAGGTGAACAGTAAGAATTTTTTTTTCATATTGATTATCTTTTACTTTGTTCCTGGTTGGAATGCCCATCAATGTCAACATGCAGTTCACTTTTAGTTCTGTTTATTTTTATTTTACTAACACCCATTTGTTTTTTACCCCCTCACATGTTGTGTTGTTGTAAACTTACTCTTTCAAATAAATTCTCTTCTAACCCTCTGGAAACCAGCGTTTGGACTGTTTTTGTGTTGCTCCTCACCTACTGACAGCTGTGGACTAAAGGCTATACTGTGACGTTTTTAGAGCGACATGCTATACTATGATGTTTGTTGGGCGACACGCTATACTATAGGCTTTTTTAATTGACATATTACTGACCTTTTTTTGTTTTAGTTTTTTTTGTTGTTTTTTAGCAACATATAAGAATTTGAACAGTTTTAAAACTTACTATACTTTTACTTGTGCAATGAAATATTATTCTATGGCATTTTTTAGATGACATATTATACTCTGATGTTTTCTTGAATTACATACTATTTTGACAATATACTGCACTATGACATTTTTTGAACCACATATCATACATGACAATTTTAGGCAACATCCTATCATTTTGCGCTTTTTGAACCACATAATAATCTATGTTTTGTTTTTTTTTCTTGCCAACATGCTGTACTATGAACTACAGACCATACTATGTTATTCTTGAGTAAAGTATACTATACTTTGACATTTTCTGAACTACATCCTATACTATGGCGTTATACACAGAGTGCTGGTTACATGTTGATTTATAATCTAGATTTTTTTTCTGTTTTGTTTTTTGACGGGATTACCACAGACCTGACTGTGAACACCGTCGACACCCACCTAAGGGAGACGCTGTCTAAGATCTCAAGGCTGCTTGGTCGTGGTCTTTCTGGCACGTACTCTTCCAAGATGAGCCGGGAAGTTTAACACTGATGGAATGACACCAGGTCTAAGCCGACAAACTTCCAATTCCTCCTCAACCCATAGTCTCTGGGAAACCTACATGGAGTAAGAAAAGTAGACAGAGAAGTAAGTAAGTCTGTACACAACATATTAAAAAAGAAATCATGCTAATAAATTGAGTACAAATAACTGAATTCGCCAATATACTGGAGACCAGAGCTATTTAATTTGATAAGTATAACCTTGTTTAGTAACATTTCAATTATTTGAGAGCAGTCCTAAAGAATTGCCTGTAATCCCAATCATAAAATGGGTTAGGAGGAAGAACATAGATGGTAATTTGGATATACATGAGTTAGGCTTTATAAGTACTATTGGTAGTATTGGTGGTAGTAATAACAATGTGACTACTACTAGTACTAGTGGTAGTACAGTAACTACTGCTGCTGATACTGGCACTGCTACTACAAATTGTAATACTATTACAAATACTGATACTACTTCTATGACTCTAACGGCTATTTTATACTACTACTGCTTGTACTTTTAGTTATACTACTACTGCTTGTACTTTTAGTATTACTACTACAGCTACTATTAATCGTCTGGTATTTGGTTGTCAAGCTGCTAGCTTGCCTTAGCGTTTTGCTTGTGGCTAACTAGTTAGCTCTCATAGACTGGAAGCTCTCAACAAGATTTCATAATGAAAAAAGAGCCAAAAACTATTCTTACCTATGAAAAGTCATTCCTAGTTTCCTTGTCTCAATCGTACGACGTAGTAACTGTATGCAGCACAGTGAGCCAGCATACTTCTTGTTTCCGTTTTCACGCCGTCTACATCAACGGAATGCACTGAAACTTTGCCCCCACTAGCTTAGCCTCGCTGTAGCACGCAGCTCAAAGGGGCGTGTCCTATCTACTCATTCATATCTATGAGAACAACGGTGGCTGCACATAAGGACGCCTGACGTTGATTAGCTGCGTAAATACCATTATATACAGTCTATGGTAAATACGTATGTGAATCGCATCATTGGCGGCAGCAGCCAGTCACCGGTCACTCACTGACTCACATTGAAAAATAGCACAGAATGAATTGTTACCCAAAGTTGTTTAAATCAATCCAACTGGACTTTAAGAAGGTTCCTTGAAGACGTTTCACCTCTCATCCAAGAGGCTTCTTCAGTTCTGGATGAGAGGTGAAAACGTCTTCAAGGAACCTTCTTAAAGTCCAGTTGGATTGATTTAAACAACTTTGGATAACCATGACCTGGATGAATGAGAAACTACACGGACAATGAATTGTTACGTGTTTATTTTATTTTCAATTTAGGTTGGATTTTTTTTTTTGTGCGCAGCTTAGAGGGAACAGTGGATGATTCAGCCATGAATTCAGCAGCTACAGACTGAAATGAAGCTCATGCTGCCGTTATTGAATTCCTGTTCCAGATCAAATGTTCAGATCTCACCTTGAATGCAGCCCTCTGCTGTCTGATAGTTTTTCTCATTGTAGTCTTCAATAAAGTCTTTTTCCTCATGTCAGGATGTGGTGAGACTCTTTCTCAGTCTCTGCAGACGTCCCTCATTGTGCATCTCCAGAGAAGAAACAGAAAAACTGGTCACTGCTTCAGCATCACAAACGCTCTCCAGCATTGAGAGTGTTTTAGGAATTCATTCATTTTGAACTTTGAAGGAGCAGAAACTTTACAGCTGCCAAAGATATGAGCTCCAATTCTGGATGTTTTAGGAAATGAAGTTCATCAAATGAACACTTGATTTTTGCTGATAACGTTCATTAAATTACTGAAGAAATCTAACATAAAAACCTGTAAACTCTCAGACAGCTTTTGTTAAAGTTTGTCTATAATTCTATCATCATGTTCTGGAACCAGGACTCTGCAGAAGTTCCTTCAATCAGATACTTGTGTGTTTCTATTTCAGGCCTCAGGTTTGAATGTACAGCAAAGGATTAGAATAGAGTGATTTCAATATTTAAATCAGTCCAGTAAACGTTTGGAGTAAAAATAATTAAAATTTTGATTTAGATAGATTTGTGTCAAATAAATCCAAATGAGTTCAGTGTATTTACATTTTATAGAATATTTGATTTCTTAATCTCAATACTGTAGGGTCTGATCCTAAATATTATAATGATGCCAATTTAAATAATATTGTAGTGCAGAGGCATAAACTTTAATCACCTAAACTTACATAATAAATATCACTGCACAATCTTAACCTGAACATTCATATTATTGAGGTAAATTTACATAAATCCTGAAATTCTAGAGTCTTAACTGGAATATGTCTAACATGAATCTTTTTGTATTGTGCTGATAAACAACAATAACCCAACTTTCACATAATATTTATTGTCTGTGATTGTGAGACTAAATTCCTCCACATTCTGGAACTTTCCCTGCATCCGCTGTAGGAATAAATAAAAATAAAATCTGTTCATTTCCACATTATACACCTTTACTTATTCTTAATATCTCAGACTGAATGTAGCTGCCAGTAAAAACAAACTCATCTGCTGGACTGAATTTCCCAAAATGGAAACATGGACAGAATTTAACACTCATGTATCCATGGCAACGCTAAAGTTTCTGCTTCTTACCAAAGTTCACAACACAAGTAAATATTTTAATGTAAAACTTCAGGGATGGCTGCTGACCATAAGTATTCTGATCAATACTTCATGATCAAGATCAGGACAGATGTTACAATTCCAGCTGTTCCATTAGACTGCAGTTATTCACTGAGAAATTAAAACACAGGGATGAGAATGACAAATGGAAAAAAACTCTGAAAATGTCTGCCGAAGGTGGCGCCCCCCCCCCCCCCGCCGAAAATAGGCGGATGTTGTCATTAACATAAATAGCGAGTGATGTTTACAGATAGCAATGCCGATTTCCGTTCTCACAGCTGTATCTGATTTTGCAATGCGCGTTGCCGAAAGATGTCGGCGGCGGGATGGCCATCACAAGCCTCGGCTCGCGACGCGTCGGCCGGCCGGCCGCTTGCCTACCCCTACCCCCCTACAATTTTCTCAACGGATTTACACGATTCACAAAAACTATACTTTCGGCGGAAAAAAACTCGGAATTCCGCGGATCCGCGGAAAATTCTCATCCCTGAAAACACCACATTCCTCATAAAAACTAGATGGGACTTTTATTAAATAAAGTGTTGGTGAATAAACAGTGTAAAAAGTGCAAAGCAGCTCCATTAAATCAGGAGATGTGAGACTTCCACAGCATGGATCACCATCTGCTGTGTTGATTCATAGCTGAATGTCAGAATAAACCGAGATAGAAAAGCTGCTTTGAGCTGCAACATTACGGCCTGACAATCCAACACCATCACAGTTTTCATCTGGTTGTTTTGCTCCAACATGCTGTGAAGTTCAGTTTTTACCTGAATCAATACAGAGATTCTATTTCCAACCAAGACCGGAATGAAAATTAGAATGTTATGAGGTTATTAATGCAACTAAATGCTTTCAGGTGGAAGGATTTACTTCTAAGTTCTAATTCAAGTTTCAGTTGGAGCACATTGCATTCACAAAGAAAAACAGCGAAACCTTCATAACAACATTTAATAAACCTAAAGCTTCCCTGTTGGCTCATTGGTGGAGTTTGTTACTGAGCATCTGAACCTTAAATCCAGTGAGACGACCATCTTCAGTCGAGGCCAGTCAGAGAACTTCAAGACCTTCCATCAGCTGGACCAGATGTGGCATCATCTCCCTCTGAACATCTGGATGACAGGAGAAAAGACAGAAATCAAACACAGATCACAGAAATACAGTTTATTCACTTTCATCATTTTATAAAAGTAGCATGAACTTTATTAAAACTTGACAACATCAGTAATGAAAGTAAATGTTTTTATCTCGTGTTGAAGCTAAATTTAAAGTCAATTTTAATGACAGTTTATCCTGAGAGGAGTGAGAATGGAGCTTTTCTTTCCTTTTTAGAATATTCCCTCAAAATATTCTGTTCATTATTGGCTTTAGAAGCATTTTTCTTTACTTATTTATTTTTAGATACCTCAGACTGATGCACTTTGCTGGTTTGCAGATAATTTCCTGTACAATGACAATAAAGATATTCTATTACAACATATTTTGCTAAAACAAGAACTGCAAACCTTCTCAACCATCTCTCAGTCTGCAAAATTCCAACTGCGACAAAGAATTATCTGATGTAGTTATTATTATAATCTTTACTGAACCAGCCCTGGAATTAATAAAAATCTGTATATGGATATGATTTTCTCTGATGGGACCACTAAAACTGCATCCAATAAAGTAAATCTCTTCTGCACTGCACACATACTACACTTTTGTATAACTCTGGATGTCAGAATAAAGGCAGACAGATCCACTGATCAGCCACAACATTCTGACCACTGACAGCTGAAGAGAACAACATCCATCATCTTGTTCTAATGCAACGTTCTGCTGGGAAACCTTGACGTTCATGTGGATGTTTGACATGTACCACCACCTAAACACTGGAGGACAAACAACCCCCTAGTCTCCATGGCAACAGCAGTCCTTGATGCCAGCTGCCACCCTCAGCAGGACAAACTAAAACGGCTCAGGAGTGGTCTGAGGAACACAACAGAGCTAAGCTGTTCACCTGGGTTCCAC
Source organism: Amphiprion ocellaris (assembly GCF_022539595.1). Taxonomy (NCBI): domain Eukaryota; kingdom Metazoa; phylum Chordata; class Actinopteri; family Pomacentridae; genus Amphiprion; species Amphiprion ocellaris. Next base: position 34,987,886 of record NC_072773.1, on the reverse strand, counting down.
ACTCCCCACATCCAGATCTGATTGAGCATCTGTGGGATGGTCCAGGATCAGCCTGGTCTAGGTAGGACCCACCCTGCAACCCACAGGATCCACAGAATCCACAGGACATCCCCAGAGGTTCTGATGAACCACTGGGTCAGAGGAGTTTTAGCAGCATAAAGGGACCAACACAGTATTAGTCAGGTGGTCAGAATGTTCTACTGTTATATTGTCATGCTGATTATATGATCAGTAAATGTTACCATCAATTATAATGTCCACATTGATCAGGGAAAAAAAACTATCAGTTCATTCAGAAACTGTGGGGTTAAACCTAAAAACAACAGCAGTTTGTTTCAAAGCAGAACACCAGCCGGTTTTCACTAAAGAAGCTTTCAGAGCAACAATTAAATGACATTTTTGTTCTCATTAAGTTCACAGAGTCAGCCAAAATAATGAAGACACACATCAGGAAAAGGAAAACTTTTATAAATATTTCATTTGTATAAATACTTCTATACATAGATAGATAGATCCATAGATTCCTCTTTCTAAGTTTGATCAAATCACGATAACTCTGTGTCCTGTTGTACGATGTTTTCCCAACAGATGACATTACCCTCATGAATGGAGCATCAACAAGTGACGTCTACAACACAACAGAAATGTCTGGAAGCCAGTGGCCACCACTTTGAGCACCTCTTGTAATTGTAGAGGCCAAAGATAACTTTTATTATTCTCATGATGTCTGAATAAATTTGATATTGAAATATTTATGCAAGTTTTTCTTTTCCTGATGTGTGTAAACATTATTTTGGCTGACTCTGTATGATGGGTTTCTGACAGGTCACCAGGCAACATCTTTTTATCATAATGACAAACATACCTGCATTCTACAGGAGTGATTTTCCTCATGTGCAGGTAAAGATGTGTGAGGAGCTTAGAAATGACAGGAGCAGGAGTCATCCTCACTAATTCAGCTTCCACCTAGAAACAGAAAGACCACAAACAAACACACTGATATACTCTCAAACGTTCAACATCAGACTCAAAATATCTGTTTAGGAAGTGTTGTGTTTCTAAATTCTGCTGAAAGCATTGACAGACATTCTCTTACAAGGTTGTGTAAAAAGCAGCCTGTCGTCTGAGCTACTGACAAATCTTCCTGAACAAAGTTTCTTTGTGTAAATCGGCTCAACAAAAACTAAAGCCTCAGTCAGAGATAACAGGTATAGCAAATTATAAACAACTTTCTTTGTTAACTCAGACTTTCTGCTTCAACCTCACATAAAAAGGGGAGTTTAACTCGTCAGGTGACTGAAAATAAACGGCTTGTGCAGTTCTAGATCCAAAAGTAGGATGTTTCATCTCATGTTTTACTACAAATACATGCAATAATAAATAAATACAATGGCTGGTTGTTAGTTTAGTCACTATTAATGTCACTTTATATACTGGATTGAACTTGAGCAGTGAAAGAGAGAAGGAATTTAATGAAATTATGGAGATTCAGAGAGGTAATGTTGCACAATGTTAAGCGTGGTTTAATTCAAACCAGCTGAATGTTAAACTTCAGTGCAGCTGAACGGGTTTCAGTTAACCTTAAAGTAAAATGACTTTTTAAAAGCTAAAATACACAGCAGAGAAATACCAGGTTGAGAAGTTCCTTCTAATAATGACAGACCGCTGTGACAGTCACTAACACAGGTGTTCAGCGGTAAGTTAGCCACCTGTGTTAATTAGCCCGCTAGCTAACTTAGCCGCTTAGCTAGCTAACGCATCCAGACCAACTGCTCAAACACAACAAAACACAACTCTTCACAAGTCGCTGACTTAACGTACAACAAAACAACGCTACTGGTTAGAAGTATTTATCTTCTTACCGTGTTTTACTCCAAAAACAAGGAGCCAGAGATGCTACCAGTAGTGATGTTATGCTCGAGCCAGTTTGCTCGACACAGTGCCGAGCGTTTGAAGCGGAAGTGTTCCGAGACAGTGTTTCGATCCCTGCTTCGGCATGCTCAACAATCACGTGACTACCGAGAGCGAGGCCTCGTTACGTCACAGCGTGTGTTGCGGTGCTCATAGACTGTACATGGCGGTGCTTCGGGAATAACGAAGGGGTTGGACATTTCAATCTGTTCAGGTCTTAAAAGGGGTCTGATTCACTCTTCAAACTGTGGGTTTTTGAGAGGAGATTAAGCTAGTACATTTGCCATTTGGAAAGAAGTCAGAGAGAGAACACATTTAGGTAGAATTAAGTTTAGATAGATTTATTTACATTTCATACACTAAAATAACACTCATAGATACATACACATAGATTCACACATACACAACACATATTCATTCATTCATAGAAATACACTACACATATAGTAGAATAGGTTATAGATAGGTACATAGAGAGAGTAGTTTGAGTGGTTGAAAGAGTGTGTTGTGAGTTGTGAGAGTGCAAGGTGTCTATCTGAGCCCTACCTGTCCAGAGGAGAAGACCCGTTCACCTACTGGGCATCACGTCAAACTGTATCCAAACCTCTTCAGGATGGCCAAAAAATATCTCCACATGCTAGCAACATCTGTGCCATGTGAGCGGGTCTTCTCCAAAGCTGGAGAGGTAGTCAGCCACAAAAGAAACAGACAGAAACCATGCACTCCCTGGTTTACACCCCATTTATACTGCCACAATGGCAAAGTTGCAGAAGCACTACTATTGACTTCCACATCACATAATACTAGTGTCCCACACAAAGTAGCACAAGCACTTTCCTGTCCCCCAGTACCTCTATACACACCATATCTGTTACATAAGCTGCCTGTTACATAAGCTGCTGTAACAATGTAAATTTCCCCTGGAGTGGGGAGAAATAAAGAACTTTATCTTATTATCTTATCTTTATATGCATGTATATCTACACATACGCACGCACGTGCGCACACATTTAAATATATCTATATTTACATACAAAAACACATATACATGCATGCAAACAAACATATATACCGTTTTAAAACATTTATTGCAAGTACAAAGCAGTGTGAGACAAGCAGTCCTGAGGCTTTTTCAGTTTTCTCCACTTAGATGCAGTTCTGACACAGAGCCAGCAGATGTCACTCTTCTGGTTGTGTCAAATGCTTCGAAGCAGTGTGTCGTTCTTGATGCAGTTGTGTCAAAGTGGTTCATTGCTTCATGAAGCTTCGATTTCACCATCACTAGCTACCAGTCGTGCCGACCATAGATATATAGAAGACTAGATCCGCTAGCGCGCTGTCTTCTATAGATATATGATCTGACCAACCACTGCTCTCTGGCTCTCAGTCAGTCTGACCAATCACTGCTCTCTGGCTCCGCCCTCTGAGAATCTTGTTGTCGTTTGGCTCCACACTTGCTGATGACCACTTCCGGTCTCAGAAAATGAAAAAACTGACCTTTTTTCGTTTCTGTCTCTTACTGATTTTACTTTTTTGTTATTTTAAATATAAAATGAAAATCAAAGCATTTTTAAAATTTCGTATATGCCTTTTTGATCAAGAAAAGGAAAAACGCCTTGTATTTCAATTTTTTTTGTTTTTCAAAGCCCGTTTCAGAACGGAAAATTCAATTCAATTCAATTCAATTCAGTTCAATTTTATTTATATAGCGCCAATTACAGTCAAATTGTCTCGAGACACTTTACAGAAAAATCCAGTTGCCAAAATATACACAGACTACCCTTGCATTACATTAGGGTCATTGCACCATTTGGTGCTTTATTTTTTTAAAATAAAATAAAACTAGAATAGAAGTTTTATTTAAAAATAATCTAAATGAAATAAAATAACTTCTACTCTAATTTTATTTTATTTCTTTTCTATGTAGTCATAGTTTTTTTTTAAATTCAGACTCCTCTCCCCATTTTTATTTTCTTAAAAAAATTAATTTCTATTTCTATTCTATTTTATTTTAAAAAAAATAGAATAGAAGTTTATTTACATAATTCATTTTTATTTCATTTAAAATATTTTTTGAAATAAAATTTTTATTCTGGTTTTATTTTATTTCTTTTCTTGTAGATGTAAATATACATAAAAAATGTGAGGAGAGAATAAGTACTCTTAATAAAAATTATATATTCAGAGTAAAAAATATCTCATACAACAATAAAAAGTGAGAGAAAACAATAAAAAATAAATAGAGTAAAAGTGGGAGGAGAGTAGTCTGAATTGGGTTCTGGAGCGGTGCTCCACCTCATACATCGCACTCATTCGCCAGCCGCGAGTGATTCCAAGCCTGCGAGCCTCACATCCACCAGCGTAGATAAACTGCTCCATCTGGCTTCTCCTGCGTTAACGGTTCGCTGCGGCCCTTCATTTCTGTTCACTCGCTCACCCGAATCAGGTGATGCCCTGCTAGGGCAACCATTGGCTCCAGTCTCAGACCTTCCCCGAGGTGATTGGTGGAGTGACAAGCACTCAGCATGTGACCTCTACAATGAGCTTCCGCCCACGGTAGCAAATAGCGAGACCAAACCTGCTTTATAACCACCCTGCCGAAGAGGGAGAGGTTGTTACGGTGCCGCCTAGCAACGACTGTTAGAGGACATGCGTTACATTATTTATAGAAAATATGACATGATTCATCACTCATCCTGCTGAAATCAAGTCACACTAAAAACTGTGGAGTTGACGTTGCAATCTTAAACTGGAACGCATGGCATTGCTGGGAAACACAGCTTGCTTAAAAAAACACAAGGCATGCTGGGAAAGAAGGCATTCTGGGAAAGATGGGCGTATAATAGTTGTAGCAGAGTACAATACGTTTACATCTTTTTTACCTTTAAAATACCCTATTAATGCATCACTTTAAGTCAAAATTCAGCTATTAGGTAAAAAACAGAATAAAGGAAAGAAGATACTATTTATTTGCTCCTTTTTAAATGTCAGAAAACCTGATATAACTCATCACTCTGCTAAATCAAATTATATTCAAAACAGAGGAGCTGAAACTGCAATCTTAAGCTGAAAAACATGGCATGCTGGGAAATATAGTTTGCTATAACGTTTTTTCCACATTTAGGACAACATAAGAAACTGATATTTTGTGACATTTCGGGCGACAAACTAAATTATGACGTATTTGTGGTATTTTGGACAACATACTAAACTATGACGTTTTTGTGACATGTCGGACGACATACTAAACTATGACGTTTTTGTGACATTTTTGACAATATACTACACTGAGACGTTTTAGTGATATTTTTGGACGACATATTAAACTATGATATTTTTATGATATTTTAAGTTAAATCTTTAAAAATACCTCATTGCCCTATAGAGAAATTCTATTAATGCACCATTTTAAATTGGAATTCAGCTATTCAGTTAAAAGGAAGCAACATGCTTTTTTTTTAATGTCAGAAAAACATGATATAATTTCTCACTCTTCCTGCTGAAATCAAATTATCAAAACAATAGAACTGGCACTGTTATCTTAAACTGGAAAACATGACATGCTGGGAAATATAGCTTCCTAGTAAACACAGCATGCTGGGAAATACAGTCATAGTCCTGTCAGAGAACACAATTTTGTATTTTTAGATTTATATACCTCATTGCCGTGTAAGAAAATGCGATGACAATATTACATTAAAACAAAGATCAGTTATTAGGTTATAAAAAAGCGTTAAGAAAGGAAAGTGCTTGCTGGAAAAACGGCATTCTGTGAAACACAGTCAGAGTTGTAGACGAAAACACAAACATATTTTTTGTCTTAAAAATACCTACGTATTATTTTATTTAAAAAATCATTCAGCAATTTGGTAAAATTAGCATTAAGGACAGGAGGTGCCAGTTATTCCCTCGTTTTTTCCTTTGTCTTGCGTTTTAAGCATATACTGTGAAGTAATCTGTATAAGATTTTTAAATTTTACTTAAAGATGTATGGAAGTGTCACAATAATGAGAGAATTTGACATAATAGCAGCTTTGACTTCAGAAAGTTTTAGCCGTTATTTAGCTACTGCGCCTTTAAATCTTCCCATGATGCCTCACGGTGCTGAACTTAAGTTTAAATTCGTTACTAATAAACACAGTAGACGATGTTTGTGCTACAAAGCTGAGCTAGAAAACACTCTTACTTTTAATTAAACAAACGTAATTGTCACAATATTTAGAGAACTTGACATAATAGCAGTTTTGACTTACTTCAGCAGTTGTTATTTAGCTACTGCACCTTTAAATCTTCCCATGATGCCCCACGGTATTGAACGTTGAAATTCGCAATTTCTAAAGGCAATAGACGATCTTTGTGGGACAAAGCTGAGCAAGACACCATTCTTATTTTTAATCAGACTAACGTTAAAAAGCGAAACCGAATCCGATTTTTTTTTCTCGACACCATAATCTTGACCAACACTGGCCTCGCTTCCTACTTATTATCCGTGCCTTCCTTATCACATCCGGGCATTCGGAACACTTGCACTCTGGGCTACTGACTGAGAACCAGTTTCTCCCCCTCCGCCCAGGGGAAAGTCCCCGGACCCGAGACAGAAAGTGTCCTGGTTGAATCCAGCGTCGACCGGTGAGGCGCAGTGTTTGAAGCTAAGACGTTCCAATGAACCGAGCTTCGTCATTGCCGGTCGACTTTGTCAGTTAAATAGTCATGCAAGTAAGCAGCTACTTAACAGAACGGGGCTCATTCTCGGAATGCGTACTTTTACTGAATAACACACCTCAGTGTTTTATCTGTCTCCCAAGTTTGTAGTTGATAGCAGGGATGTCATACTCATCTTAGTTCCACATTCAGCCCAATCTGATCTCAAGTGACCAGTGAAATCACAGCATAACAACCTATAAATAACCACAACTCCAAATTTTTCCTTTGTTTTAGTACAAAAAAATGTACGTTTTGAAAATGATCACATTTAAGGAATTATCTTTTTACAAAACATTATGAACAACCTGAAATTTTTAAAGAAAAATAAGTTCAGTTTCAACGACAGTTTGCTTCAGTTTATTCTTTACACATTACAATTTACAGATCACAGTGCGTCTACAAAGGAACAAAACATTTAGTCACAGCTGTCTGGAACTGAACGATATAGTATTTTACTTCAAATTGACGAAAGTCAGACAAAAAAAAGACAAACTCTTACAAAAATTTGACAAAATATTACAAAAATGAGACACAAATGAGACAAAGACACGAAACAACAAAAATGAGACAAAAAACCCTACAAATATTACTGTATAACAGCATGACCATGACAGGAACCATTTGCTGCAGTGTGCGTTCCTGTTTTTAATTTCATAATTTCTCTTAAGAAACATTTTCTATGTACAACTTTTACTTATACTGTATATTTTTAACCATGTAGAACAACAACGGGTTATTTGCACTCTTAATTAAGTCAGATGAAGCTTAGAAAAATAGCTTCTCTTCATGACCTCTTAGTTTTCTCGCTTTGTTTTATTTAATTCCTGGATGCATACTGGCTCATGATTACGTTATTTGTGCCCACAGGCAGTCAACAGCTGAGCCAAAATAGCCGAATACTGCTATTTTATATAACTTAACAAAGCATAGTGTCTATACTGAGGCCTTTGTGAGTGTTTGAAGGTGGGAAGGTCAAATTCCAGACAGTAAATTTGCCCCAAAACTACTGTATCTCTGAACTACTTCTTCAACCAAATGACATATAACAAATAGGCTCCTCTATGTAATCTCCTTTAGTTAACTATTGTAATTAATAATGGAATATTTTCTTAATTCCTCTCACTTCGCCTCCTCTGAAGCCATCTGGAGGCCTCTGGGGAGACCAGCCTGCCACTTCTAAACCTCTGGTGGATACTGAATACACAAATGTACACTTTTCATCGCCTACTTTACACTATATTCTAATGAACTTAAGGATCAGAAACAAAACAGCTGCACGAGTCCTGATGATGGCTTTGATTTCATCCCTTTTCTGCCTTTAATCACATAAACAGCAGCTGTTCTGCTGCTCAGTTTCTGGCAGTGTACTTAGTAATCGTGTACTGTGGACTCATGACAGCTAAATATGCGTTTCTTTTTATGTCTGTTTTACACAAAGCAATTTATTTACTGAAGATGATAATACATCATTTAAGCGTAAAGAGCCAGCTTTGTGCGAAGCAACTTTTAGAATGTGTTTAGGTCTCCATCTTGTGGTTAAAACTGCAACTGCAGCCCAAGGAAATGCTCAGTGTACAGTAAAAATACACTAATCATTGTGACGTGAGGCTATGAATTGCACATAAAACACAGTTTCTCTTTAATTTTATGCATTTAAAGAGCAATTTTGTTTAAAAAAGTAGATTGTATTGCTTGGTTTTTAAATAATTCATAGATGAGAGATAATTCTGTTGATTAGAAGAAATAAATGTACTTAGAATAGTTTATGCATTAAATATGGGCAGCAATAGCTCAGAGCAAAACAGTTCATTTGATATGATCTTAGGTACTGCTGTAGTTTTTAAAAAATTTATCTTTTATAAATATATATAGTTTTCTATGTATGTGTTCATATTGTTATGGAGCAATATGGACGTTTTTCCTATAAAGTTAGCTGATTTCGTGGATATCAAGAGGTGGTTTGAGCATAAAGTGACAGAAACAACATGTGCTTTGTCATTATTCTGCTCTGTCTGCCTTGAAAATGGCCAGTGGGTCTCCATTTTCTGTGTTCTCACCTTGCTGGGAGAACAAAGAGTCTCCTCTCTTTCCGCCATGGAGCCACTAGAGGGCGTCCTACCCCCACGGCATCTCTTCTAATTCTGTCTGACACGAGAGGCCACGCAGACGCACTCAGACCTACTGTACACCACAGGATTAGGCAGCACACAAAAACAGATTACAGCGTCACATGGTGGCCCCTTCCAAATGGTGGCTTCCAGTAACCTACTTCCCCCTCTGAGGTATCCCATCATTCATCTGGAGTAGGCGTAGGCTCACGCAGCAGCAGCAGCAGCAGCAGCAGCAGCAGCATCACAAAGGTTCAGCTCCTCCCTTGCTGTGTGCTGGAGGAAGGAGGGAGGGAGGAAGGGAGAGGATCAGGGTCAGATGAATTGTAGTCTGAGTGACGGAGGATGTGCAAATGAAGAGGTGAACGTGTGTGAGAGAGAGGACGAAGAAACAGGGAGGGTTAGAAAGAGAGGCAGGAGGAGGAGGAAAGGGACATAAAGAGAGGAAGGAAAAAGGGGGGCAGGAGGACACAAAAAAAGAGACAGAGCAGAGAAAAAAAAGGACAAGACAGGACAAGAGGATCCACGCTTGGAGGGAAGATGGCTGAGCCAGAGCTGAAATCGAGGAGCAGCCGGGAGAGCGTTGCCAAGGCGGCGAGCCAGGAGAAGATGGGAGGTAAGGTACAGTGCATGCTCACACTCCTGTAAACAGCACATGGCGCAGGCAGGGCTGCATTAATCCACCATGCGCTCTGCTGCAACGCTGCCTGATGCAAGAGTGGGAATGCAGAGTTGATGTGGCTACAGGTGACTGAGATGACAGGTGAGGGGATGTTAATTAAAAGAAAGCAGACATGCAAACACAAATATTTGAGGCAGGAAAGATAAGATGTAAATTTAGCCCATGAGCCCATATGACCTGCAGCCTCCTCTTCCCGGTTCTGATCCACAATGAATGAATCTAATCTAAGAAGTACTATTTTCTTCTGATTTTCTCATTTTGTTCAAAGGGCGAGCTCGTCCTGCAACTTTATCACTCGTGCTCATGATAGTTCCTCCATTGTGACGCTCTCTCCTCTCCAGCGACTGAAGCAGAACCAGACCAAGATGGCCAAATCGTGGAGCATCCAGCGTCTCCATCCTCCCCCATGGTCCCCGTTCCCGCCGCCGCCAGCCCCACCGCCAGCCAGCCCGGCAAAGGTGAGAAGATCGAGCTGAAACGCAGCATCACCCTCTTCAACGGCGTGGGGATGATCATCGGCACCATCATCGGCTCGGGCATCTTCGTCAGCCCGACCGGCGTGGTGAAGGAGACGGGTTCAGCCGGGCTCTCGCTCGTCGTCTGGGCGGCCTGCGGCGTGGTGTCCACCATGGGCGCCCTCTGCTACGCCGAGCTGGGCACCACCATCACCAAGTCCGGGGGAGACTACACTTACATCCTGGAGGTGTACGGCGAGCTGGCGGCCTTCCTGAAGCTGTGGGTGGAGATGCTCATCATCCGGCCTTCCTCTCAGTACGTGGTGTCGCTGGTGTTCGCCACCTACCTGCTCAAACCTCTCTACCCCAGCTGCACCGTGCCCGAAAGCGCCGTCAAGCTCATCGCCTGCTTGTGTCTTAGTGAGTATACGATGTTCTGATGTTGTAGTCTCGGAATGCACTCTTATCTTTAATGCATCTCATTGTGGATGATTATTTCCCACATGTCTGACTCTACATTTTGCATCTCCTCACTACTTGCAGCCTCTCTGACGTTTGTAAACTGCATCAGTGTCCGGGCGGCCACCAAGGTCCAGGATCTGTTCACAGCTTCCAAACTGCTCGCTCTGGTCATCATCATCCTCTTTGGCTTCATTCAGATCTTCACAGGTGAGTTTCAGGTTCACATACGCCAAGAAAGTCTTCATTTTTCTGTCATTGTCTGACTCTGAAAGAAATTAATCCATTCACTTAAAGCTAAATATCAGCAGCATGACCAGAAACAGGGTAAACTGGGCATCTAGCAATGAAATTTTACACCTTATGCTGACAAATCAAGCCAACAAACTGGACAAATTAAACAAATTTAAGTGTGAAGCTGGTAGAATAGCTCATTTCTTTCTCCTGTGAGAAAACCTGACTCTTATTTGATGTATGTGAACATTGAGTGTACAAATATCTCAGCCAAATCAACCCAAAGCTTAACCCTGATAATTAACCCTCCTGTTGTCCTCATTTATGGACAGCAAAAAATATTGTTTCCTTGTCTGAAAAAAAATTCAAAAATTCAGCAAAAAAGCTCCCCAAATTTCTGAAAATTTGCAAAACCTTCAGGAAGAAAATTGAAAGTTTCCCTTAAAAATTTTATTTAAAAAAAATCCCCAAATTTGGCAAGAAAATTCTTGTAAATATTTTCAAAAAATTAGGAAAAATCTTCAAAAAAAATCCTAAAAATATCTAAAATGATTCCAAATATATCACTAAAACTTTTAATATTTTCTTTAAGAACATTCACAAAAAAATCAACCAAAATCCAGCAAAATTCACTGGATTTTGGTTGATTTTTTTTTGTATGTTCTTAAACATTTTTTTTGACATTTCTTTTTTTTCCACCAAAAACTGTTCAAAAATTTCCCCAAAAATGTTTAAAATGTGGACATCAGAAGTTATTTTTTTCACATTTTCAAACGGGTCAATTTGACCCGCAGGACAACACAAGGGTTAATAGAATACAATAGTATTAAATAGACCTTTTTGACCAGTAATAGTGCTTAAAGTAAAGCTATAAACTGTGTTCTCATCACTGCCAACTGCACTCTATCCTCATATATCATCCATGCAATAAACAGCATGACTTGTACATGCTGTTTATTTCTCTGGTCCCTAATGATCAAAAAATTGTTGACTAACGCTAATGAGTCTAACGAAGCAGACTGCCCTCCTTTCAGTTTGTTACCACAGTTGCTGAGCGCGAACACAGGCCTGGTCTGTCTGCAGCCGGCGATTGAGGATGAGCAAGTGTGCAGCCATGTGCATCTGTGTGGGCGTGCCGAGGTTCATACATGACCCGTCTGTGCCGGCTGCATCTACATGGAGCAGTTTTAGGCACATAGGAGGACATCTGAGACATTTGCGGGGGGGAAAAACGACACAGAAGGTCGTAAAATGCAGCCGCGAGGAGCATTAGAGCCTCAGTATTTCATCTAATTGTTACAAACGGGACAGTTAGTGCAGATTTCCAGAGCTGTGATAGTAAGACGACCGAACCAGGTCTGGTCATTCAAAATAATCCAACAGCGCGGGAGGACAGCATGGCCGTCGACTGCTCCACGCTACATCTGCTGCTCACCCCCCCACCCCTCTTCCCTACTTTTTATTAAATTCACAAAGCCACGCCCACCACCATTGTGCTCCACGCTGTGTTACCATGGCAACTAGGCGGCAAAGCTTGCCGGCTGTTGTCACACTGTGGTCTTTCAGAGAGGGAGTGAGGAAATAATGCTGGTGCGATAGGCCCTCCATGAAAGGAGGGACATTACCATCTGAAAGCGACAGGTAGAGACCAGAGTCACGACCAGAAAGACTCCAGGCTCTACTGCGTTTGTTCTACTGCCGTGGATAAATGAGCGGTTTGAAGTTTACTTATCAAGAAGGATATCTGCGCTCGTACTTAAATGTCAGCCGGGCCACACCTGATTATGTTCCTGTGCATCAAAGGAGATGCTCAACTGGCTGGCTGATGGTTGGAAATGCCAAACATGTCAAAGGGCAACCGGCAACAGACCAGGCCTCAGAACGAGAAGTAAAAAACGGCAGCAGCTCTCAATGAGAATCCATTCAACGTCCAGCACAGGGGTGTCAAACTCATTCTAGTTCAGGTTCCACATTCAGCCCAATTTGATCTCAAGTGACCAGTAAAATCACAGCATAATGACCTGTGAATAACGACAACTCCACATTTTTCCTTTGTTTTAGTGCAAAAAAGTCCATTCTGAAAATGTTCACATTGAAGGAATTATCTTTCTACAAAACATCATGAACAACCTGAAATTTCTTAAGAAAAATAAGTGGCGCTGGTCCTGAATGATACAGTATTTTTACTTGATGATCAAAATGACAAAAGTCAGACAAAAAAAAGACAAAATATTGCAAAAATGAGACACAAAACAGCAAAAAGGAGAAACAAAATGACAAAAAATGAGGCAAATGACATGAAACAAACAAAAAAGAGACAAAAAAATTAGACAAAAAAGTTACAAAATGACAAAAAAATGGACAAACGACACAAGCGAGACAAAAAATGACAATAGCATGAAACAAAACGACAAAATCAATACACAAAACAACAAATAAACTGTCAAACAAAATGACAAAAATGACACAAAAAGCACGAGACAAAGAAGAAACACAAAATGATAAAAACATGGGACAAATGCCAAAAGTCAGACAAAAAAAGACAAAAACCAACAAAAACAAGACAAAATATTACAAAAATGTGACGCAAAACAACAAAAGAACAATGAACAATCTAGTATTTTACTTTATGATCAAAACAACTTGTCATGGTCAAGAAATTATATTTAAATTTATCATTTTACTAATTTCCAATCTGCAGTTAATGTCTTCTCCGTAATTTTTACACTTTACAAAGTCGTCCCGCGGGCCGGATTGGACCCTCTGGAGGGCTGGTTTTGGCCCACGGGCTGCATGTTTGACACCCCTGGTCTAATGTCTGGTGTGATGAACGCTTTTCTTTCAGTCATTTTTCATAGATTTCTTTCCTTCTCTGTGTGTGTGTGCAGGTGATGTGCCCTATCTGACACCAGAAAAGGCATTTGAAGGCAGTAAAATGGGGGTGGACAACATCGTCTTGGCTCTGTACAGCGGTCTCTTTGCTTTCGGAGGCTGGTGAGGCCGATTTTGATGCAACTGCAGAACAGAAATGATACAATATACAGCAATTCCAGTCTTTAATTATTGTCTAAAATACTGCTTTTATTTCCCTCCAGGAATTACCTGAATTATGTAACAGAGGAGATGATCAATCCAGAGAGGTGACTTAAATGTGATGAAGGTTGTGTTGAGGATTGTACAGACTTTATGATAACAGCATGACTGTCCTCATGTATGACTGATCTCGTCTACATCTGCCTGGGAGTCAAACTCATTTTAGTTCAGGTTCACATTCAGCCCAGTTTCACATCAAGTGGGCCGGACCAGTAAAATCACAGCATGATAACCTATAAATAACCACAACTCCACATTTTTACAGCAAAAACGACACACAAAACAACAAAAATGAGAAACAAAACGACAAAGACGTGGGACAATCACCAAAAGTCAGACAAAAAAAAGACAAAAAAAACAACAAAAACAAGACAAAATATTACAAAAATGAGACACAAGATGACAAAAGACCAATGAACAATCTAGTATTTTACTTTATGATCAAAACAACTTGTCCAGGGTCTAGAAATTATTTTAAATTTATATTTATAGTTTTACAAATTTACAATTTACAGTTAATGTCTTCTCTGTATTTTTTACATTTGAGAGCTGGATTGGACCCTCTGGAGGACAGCTTTTGGCCCTCAGGCTGCATGTTTGACACCCCTGGTTTATTGCATGAAGATAAAGTACACAAAGTGCCTTGAACGACATAGAACATTTCACAAAGAAGCATGCGACTCTTGCATTTTTGCATAATATATGATAAAATCTGGCATGACTGATCATAATCTAATGGTTTCTATTAGAGTGCATGAAACTCCACACAAATTCAGTCCTTCATCTCCTAAATCCAGCTCAGTATTACTGGAAAACGTGGCATTAGGATGTTCTGACTTCAGCTGACCTCCCCCCCTATAGGAACCTGCCCTTGTCCATCATCATTTCCATGCCGATAGTGACGATCGTGTACGTTCTGACCAACCTGGCCTACTTCACCACCATCCCTCCTCAGGTCATGGTGGAGTCCGAGGCCGTTGCCGTGGTGAGCGTCACACTACAACCATGTTACATTCTCAACAGGCAGTTTTTTTTTTTATTGTGAACTGTCCTCAGATCTGTTTTTATGGTGGTGTTTCTGCAGAGTTTTGGAGAGTACCACCTGGGTGTGATGTCCTGGCTGATTCCTGTCTTTGTGGGACTGTCCTGCTTCGGAGCTGTCAACGGGTCTCTGTTCACTTCAGCACGGTGCGTGTTGGCAGAAAACTGAATATCCACAGCATTTTCCTTTATTCTTTGCTGGACTGTGCAAGACTGTTCGAGGCTGGAAATTTCATCTCTCGCCAGCTATTCTTTGCAAAACAAACAAATAAAGAGCTTTTCTTCTTACTTCCAGGTTGTTCTATGCTGGAGCTCGAGAAGGTCAGCTCCCTGCTGCTCTGGGATTAGTCCACACCGACCTGTTCACACCGGTGCCATCCCTCATTTTCACAGTAAGAATGACTCACAGTGATGATCAGACAGTTAGATTTGTTTTAATCATGTCAGAGTAGTCCAAAAACACCATGATGATATCTCAGAAGGTTAAATAAAGGTGTGTTCATATATTAACTATTATCATTATTATTATTATTATTAGCAGTAATAATAATAAACAATTGAAATATTATTAATATTAATAATAATTCACTTATTTTAATCATGTCAGAGTAGTACTAAAACACCATGATGATATCTCAGGTTAAATACAGGTGTGTTAATATAATAATAATAATAATAATAATAATAATAATAATAATAATAATAATAATAATAATAATAATAATAATAATAATAATAATAATAATAATAATAATAATAAATAATTATATAATAATTATCATTTTAATAATATTATATAATAATAATAATATTAACAAATAAATAAAAATATTATATTATGTAATGCAATATATTATATTATTATATTATATTATATTGTATAATAATAAATAAATCAAAAATATTATTTTTATGCCACGTCGAAGTAAGGAAAAGAACAAGCGGAATAAAACAAAACATAAAAGGTAAAACCATAAATCATAGTAGTAATGTAGTAGTAATTGTAAATAAATAAAATAAATATATAAATAAGTTAAAAAAAATTAGAGGGTAAAAGAGAAGAAAATAATGAAATAAGTAAAGTTAAAAAAAAAATCAAGTATTACTTTCATTCACATCTGGTACGTGTCCCCCAATGTTCAGAATGTTGAAAAAAAGTAGAGGCTGTGCCTTTGATCCCAAATTTTTCATCAGTTGTTAACAATAACGGCAGAAGAAACAAATAAAAATGGATCTAAGTTGAATTCTTGTTCAATAAATGTCAATGCAGTAGCATCAGCAGATCCTTGTTTGTTTATTTTCCAACATAAATCATATTTTCCCCCGATTATAGTACATTCAGCAGTTTTAAAATACCACTTATAATCTCGTCTGTTTTCCCCTCGTCTCAGTGTTTCCTGTCCATGATGTATGCCATCTCTCAGGACATCTTCTCCGTCATCAACCTCTTCAGCTTCTTCACCTGGCTCTGCGTTGGCATGGCCATCGCTGGCATGCTCTGGCTGCGCATCACCAAACCTGACCTCAGGAGGCCCATTAAGGTAAAGTACCGACGTCTGAAAGCTTATTGCAGGTGATAAATTCTTGTTGCTCCCGAGATCTTCCTGTGAAACATGGCTTTAAAAAGGCGTCACTGAAAGGTGACCCTGCTTCTACTTTATTCCCATTCAGTGTCTTTGTTTGCCCCCAAAAGCATCAACATGCCTCCTGGTTCCATAAAGCATTTGCTGTTTTTTTATGAAAGCTCTACTGTATCGCTGCTCTTGTTATTGGTTGGAAGAAGAGCCACGCTGTGTTTCCAAGGTAGGAGGGAGTGATGTTTGGGTGAATACACGGTTTCTCTTTCATCGTGGGAATATTACCTCGGTTTGCCTACAGTCTTTCATCTTTCCTTTGAGCCAGATTGCTCTCAGGCCATTTGTTTCATAAGATAAACTACCAACAATGAAGAAGAAGAGCTCTCAACCATTCACGAAACAACAGCTGTTTGTTTCTTCACTTCCTAAATTAAAAGTTCTGTCAGAACAATACGTCTCTTTTAGTCGGTTTTTCATGTTTTTTTTTCCATGATCATTGTATTGTACTCATGATTGTTACTAATGTAAGCAATGCCAGGTTGCTAAAATCTGACAATATCTGTTAAAATATAATAGACGAACAATCACACTCGCACTCACACCTACGGCCAATTTAGAATAATCAGTTAACCGCAGCATATTTTTGGACTGTGGGAGGAAGCTGGAGAACCCGGAGAGAAGTCCAAAAACATGCTGAGGTTAATTGATTATTCTAAATTGCCTGTAGGTATGAATGTGAGTATGATTGTTTGTCTCTATGTGTAGCCCTGTGACAGACTGTTACCTGTCCAGGTGTCCCCTGTCTTCACCCTCAGTCAGCTGGGATAGACTCCAGCCTCCCTGTCTTACAGTTTGAAAATGTGGGAAAAAAATATATTTTCACAGTGAAACTTCTGATGTCCACATTTTCAACATTTTTGGGAAATCTCTGAACATTTTTTGGTGGAAAAAAATGTTAAAAATGTTTCTTAAGAACATTCACAAAAAAATCAACCAAAATCCAATGAATTTCACTGGATTTTGGTTGATTTTTATGTGAATGTTCTTAAAGAAAATATTAAAAGTTTTATTGATATATATGTAATCACTTTAGATATTTTTAGGATTTTTTGGAAGATTTTTAGTCATTTCTTAAAAATGTTTACAAGAATTTTCTTGCCAAATTTGGAGGATTTGTTTTAAATAAAACTTTTAAGGGAAACTTTAAAGGAATTATTGGAATTTTCTTCCTGAAGGTTTTGCACATTTTCAGAAATTTGGGGAATTTTTTTGCAGAATTTTTGGATTTTTTCAGACAAGGAAAATATATTTTTTGGTGCCTGTAAATGAGGACAATAGGAGGGGTAAGAATGTGCTTCAGTTAAATAACAAAGCTGCTTCCTGCCTCTGATTTTATCTACTGACGTGATAATATAGAGAAATACGTTAACAAGACATAGTTTCAACCATTCATTCTCGCTACATCATCAGTTCTACTTGAATTATTATGAAGTCATAGTGAAATATTGGATGTTTTAACCTTTTGTCAGCAGGTGAGTTCATACCAGCGTTATATTGTCTGTTCTGCAGGTGTATCTGTTCATCCCCGTCATCTTCGTGTTGGGTTGCGTCTTCATGATCGTCGTGTCCTTCTGGGCGGCTCCGTTCGAGTGCCTGGTCGGCTGCAGCATCATTCTCACAGGAATCCCAGCATACCTCCTGGGCTACAAGTGGAAGAAACCTCATGTGGTCAAGAAGATGCTGGGTGAGTTTTTTCTTCTTTTTTTTTAACCCTCCTGTCGTCCTGCGGGTCAAACTGACCCGTTTTAAAGTTTGAAAATGTGGAGAAAAAATACATTTTCACAGTGAAAACTTCCACACTTTTTCAACATTTTTGGGAAGTTTTTGAACGTTTTGTAGTGCAATAAAAGAAATGTGTAAAAAAAAATGTTTCTTTAAGAAAATTCAGAAAAAAAATCAACCAAAATCCAGCAAATTTGGCTGGATTTTGGTTGATTTTTTTTCTGAATCTTTTTAAAGAAAACATTTGAACTTTTACTGGTATATATGTAATCACTTTAGATATTTTTAGGATTTTTTTTGGAAGATTTTTTTTTTTTTTTTAAATAAAACTTTTAAGGGAAACTTTTAAGGAATTATTGGAATTTTCTTCCTGAAGTTTTTGCAAATTTTCTGAAATTAGGGGAATTTTTTTTGCTGAATTTGGGGATTTTTTTCAGACAAGGGAACAATATTTTTTGGTGGAGGAGGGCTAATAGCGCCTTTGTGTATTTGTTCAAGCGAGGCTGGAGAAGCATTCATTACAGTCTGTTGTGAAATTCCTGTGAGGATATCTGGACACTGATACCTTCTGTTTGTTTGCATAATCGGTGGGAATCACTCAGACAAAGAGGTGTCGATGTGAAGTTTAATAAACTCTTACAACGTGTGACGTGCAGTGACCCGGCCAAGCGAGAACAGATAATGTGATGAGTGTTTTCTCCTCAGAAATCTTCACCATGTTCTGTCAGAAGATCTTCATGTCTGTTCCTGAGGAGAGGGAGCAGCATGCGGCGGCGGAATAATGCCGGAAAACAAAGCAGACAAGACGAGAGACTGAGTCGATTTTTTTTGTCTGAACATTCTTGTAACATTTACATTCATTCACTTGTGAATTGGCTATTATATATTTTTTTAAACCCTTTATCTAAGCAGGCTGGTAACTGTGGGGGGAAATCATTCACTAAAGTGGCCTGGAAAGCTTGGTTAAAGGAGGGTTTATGTGAACTCATGGGATATTTTATGAACACTACAAATCGTTTAAAATGTCAAAAAAAGGTCTAATCTTAGTCAAGATTTGACATTTAGACACTTTCCACAGCTTTTATTTAACAATTATACCTCCTTTAATGGTGAAACATGTTGCATCTCGGTCGATGGAGAGTCATACTTTGATTTGTTTTCCTTTCAGATATACTGCAAACACAAAATCAGAAGCTGCACACGGTTTTCTCTAGTGGCCTAAAACACTGAAGTTTACTGTTCCCCTCAAGTGTACAAATGAGTAGTTTAGAGAGAGAAGGAAAAGCTTTAGAGTTGTGTTTTTTTTTACATTTGATTAAACTAACAATGAAACTAAACATAGATTACAATAGTTTAGGGTTCTAAAGAATGTGAAATCTAATAATCTTTCAGTTAAAACTGAGGATTTTGACTAATCTGTAGCAAATAAAGACCTCAGACAGGAACAGCGAGGTCAGATTTGGACGTATAACACTAGCACTGACTAGCACTGATGACAGTATACTCCTACTAACATTTGTCAATTTCCATATTTGTATTTTTTTGTATTCATTTCTACAATAAATCTGCAGCACTGTCTTGAAGCACAAACTAAAGTGACATAAAACAGTGTAACGTTTCCCTACGACATGTTTGCTGTGAAGCAGGTCTGTCTCTTGTATCATTTCGCTCCGATATTAAACCCTTTCAGCTGCTGACGTCACGATACTTGATGAAATGATGACGGAAACCAGCACCTCTGTCTGTGAGGCTTTATTATGGGCAGCCGAGGATCTGTGTACATATCACTGTAGTGGCTGAATCCAGTGTTAGTGTTTGTATCGAATGTATCTGTGCTGATTTTCTTCTATTTTCTCTTGTTTTATTGTCACTATAAGACCAAAATGAATGTTGCAACTTCAGAGACGCTGGCTTTGCTTTTAATTTCATCGGAAATGTAGAAGTCTGACTTTCAAACCGAGAATCTGATGTTTTCCCAAAGTTATTCTAAGCACTAGTCCACTCCAGAGCAGAAGGAAAGCTGCCTCTTTCTCAGTGGAAAGCGAAGGAGAGTGGAAGTTGTGTGGGCTGGGAAAGGATTCTGGATTTTGCACAGAATAGGGGGGAGACAGAAACCATTCATCTGTGCATCGTCAGCCTCGACTCATTCTGCTGACAGTCCAGCTTTTACAGGACACTGTCAAAGCAGCTGGATATACTGAAGCTGAACAGTAATACAGATGAGCTGAAGGCACAAAAATAGTCAAATAAGTCACTTTCCTCCAATGTTAGTGAAACTTTCATCATTTCAAGGGAACAACGGAAAACCTGACAGAAAAAAAATGGGTTCATTCTCCATGGAGCAACATCCTTTTTGGGATGAAAGATGAAATTTGCTGTGTTTTTTTTTTGAGAGAATCTAAAAAAAAAAGGGAGATTTAAAAGATCTACAAGTGTGTTTGTAATCGGCACTCACAGAATTTAACCCTCATGTCGTCTCGCGGGTCAACATTGACCCGGTTTAAACTTCTGATGTCCACATTTTCAATATTTTTGGGAAATCTTTGAACATTTTTTGGTGGAAAAAAAGAAATGTTAAAAATGTTTCGTAAGAACATTCACAATGCTCTTTAAGAAAATATTAGAAGTTTTACTGATATATATATATATATATATACATACATACATATATATATATATATATATATATATATATATATATATATATATATATATATATATATATATATATATATATATATATATATATATGGAATCACTTTAGATATTTTTAGGATTTTTTGGAAGATTTTTACTCATTTTTGAAAATATTTACAAAAATTTTCTTACCAAATTTCGGGGATTTTTTAAAATAAAACTTTTAAGGAAGTATTGGAATTTTCTTCCTGAAGGTTTTGCAAATTTTCAGAATTTGGGGAATTTTTTTGCAGAATTTTTGGATTTTTTTCAGACAAGGAAACAATATTTTTTGGTGGCCGTAAATGAGGACAACAGGAGGGTTAAGAGGTTAATCTAAAAGTTTACTGCAAATTTTTCAACATAATGCACCTTTTCCACTCCATAATTTAATCATTTTCAGCAGTCAGACAGTTAGAAGCACAACAAAACACATAAATTAATATTAAGTAGATCTTTTTTCAAGAAATCTGACTTAATAAAAACAGAGCACACTTTTCCACATAGGCCTTGCCATATACTTTAGGTTACACACAACATACTATATCTGTGTCTGTGTATAGAGTCTCTATATATAAATCAGTAATGCCTTTAGTGGTGTTTGCCCGATGAAATGTTATCAACACAAAAGAAAACTCGTATTTTTAATCCTAAAGTTGAGAGTATCTATTGTAACTGTTGCATCTCAGTGTCCATGGCAGGTTCATGTAACAATAAACATATTTTGTTCAAAGTTTGCCTGTTTGCATTTTGTGTTCCTCAGACCTGATTCCTCTCTGCTGTGTGGCTGTAAACGCAGTGTCCTCACATATTAGCATGAGTTAACAAAAGGCCAGCTGCAGCCTCTCGGCAGATAACACGACGAGAAATCCCAAAACACGAGATTAGCTTCGATCCAAATGAGCAACAACAATTTTTCCCCCAAATGTGAGCATTATCATGTGGGCTATCGAGTGTTTGGGTGGCGCTCCGTGGGAGATGCTCATCCTTCCTTGTTTGTCTTGTGTTGTTTGCTGGCTGTCAGACAATGATGCTAGCGATGCCTGAGCCGTCAGGAGGGTTCATATCCGTCCAGAGAGGAAATGAGATGGCTGATGATGGAGCTGCTATCAGAACTGCTGGGTGCAATATTAGTGATAGGGGAGATTGGGCAGGCAAGGAGCAAATATTGCACAAGTGACACATATTTTGTTGCTTTTTGTGGAGATTAGACGGCATAAAGCAGACGGTAGACCAGGGGTGTTAAACTGATTCCAGTTTAGGTTCCACATTCAGTCCAGTTGGATCTTAAGTGTGCTGGACCAGTAAAATCACAGCATGATGACCAATTAATAACCACAAATCCACATTTTCCCTTTGTTTTAGTGCAGAAATGTCCATTCTCAAAATGCTCACATTTAAGGAATTATCTTTCTACAAAACATCATGAACAACCTGAAATTTCTTAAGAAACCAAAGTGGTACTGGCACTGAATGATACAATATTTTACTTGATGATCAAAATGACAAAAGTCAAACAAAAGACAAAATATTACATAAATGAGAGACAAAACAACAAAAGGGAGAAACAAAATGACAAAAAATGAGACAAATGACAGGAAACAAAACAAAGAGGAGACAAAACAGTTATAAGGCGACAAAAAAATGGACAAATGACACAAGCGAGACAAAAAATGACAACAGCATGAAACAAAACGACAAAATCAATGCACAAAACAACGGACTTTTGGACCGGGCCAACCGAGGACGTCTCCATAGCAACCTTGCTGTGTTATCGCGCTCCCACCCTCGCGAATCTGAGACACCGGAGGTCTGAGACGGAAGAAGATGGGCTACATGCATACACAAACATCGGACTCATGAACTGAGGACTGAGCTAAACATTCACACACACATTCCCATATCCACCATCCCCCCCGCCTCCACAAGCTTTCCTCACTATACACAGGAGCCAGGTATCCGTGCACCTGCACAGGAACCAGCTAACTGTGCGGTGCTCCCCCCTCCACCTCCCCACATCCTTATCCCAACTATCCTTGTCTAACGTCATACTTTGCCTGTTTGCGGGTTTGTTTTTTTTTAGGTTCCTTCTCAAATTGAATTTCCCAACACTGGAGGTTTCATTTGGTACAACGAGCCTTTTTTTTTTCTTTTACCCTTTGCAATCCCTACCCAGATCCCTACATGTCCTTTTCTTTTTTTTCTTTAAGAAAGGTGCGCGCAGCACTGCGCAGCAGCCAGAGCTGTCATTGGCAGGGCAGCTCAAATGAAATTTCGTTGTATATGAAAATGTGCAATGACCAATAAAGATTGATTGATTGATTGAATAAAGGAAAACAAAATGACACAAAAACACAAGAGACAAAAAAGGAACACAAAGTGACAAAAATGTGAAACAAAAATGTGAGACAAATGCCAAAAGTCAGAAAAAAAGACAAAAAAACAACAAAATATTGCAAAAATGAGACACAAAACGACACAAGAACAATGAACAATCTAGTATTTTACTTAATGATCAAAACAACTTGTCATGGTCAAGAAATTATTCTTAAATTTATCATTTTACTAATTTACAATCTGCAGTTAATGTCTTCTCTGTGATTTTTACACTTTGAGGGCCGGATTGGACCCTCTGGCCGCATGTTTGACACCCCTGCACTAGACCAGTTATTTTTGATTTGAAGCACAAGAAATCAGCACATACGATGAAGCTTGTGGCAAAGCTAGGGGTCAGATTAGTTTTTTTAGCTTTAAAATTGGATTTGTGCATAAAAATGACTGTTAACCCTCCTGTTGTCCTCATTTACAGGCACCAAAAATATTGTTTCTTTGTCTGAAAAAAGTCAGCAAAAAAAGTCCCCAAATTTCTGAAAATTTGCAAATCCTTCAGGAAGAAAATTCCAATAATTCCTTAAAAGTTTCTCTTAAAAGTATTACTTTAAAAAATCCCCCAAATTTGGCAAGAAAATTCTTGTAAATATTTTCAAAAAATGAGTAAAAATCTTCCCAAAAAAATCCTAAGAATATCTAAAGTGATTACATTTATTTCAGTAAAATTTCTAATATTTTCTTGAAGAACATTCACATAAAAATCAACCAAAATCCAACGAATTTCGCTGGACTTTGGTTGATTTTTTTTGCGAATGTTCTTAAGAAACATTTTTAGCATTTTTTTCCCCACCAAAAAATGTTCAAAGATTTCCTCAAAATGTTGAAAATGTGGACATCAGAAGTTTCACTGTGAAAATATATATTTTTTCCATGTTTTCAAACTTTAAAACCGGTTCAATTTTGACCCGCAGGACAATACGAGGGTTAAATGAATGTACAGTAGAGACCTAAGTCTGGAAGCCTCCAGCAGATGGAGATAGAGGAACACAGATAGATGGAGGTTCAACCAGACAGAATCAGAACATTTTTTATATCTAAAACTCTTCATCTGCATCCTTAAGGAGGGTAAAATCTTTATTTTTCTGCATTTTCTCCTGCATTTAACTGCTCACAAATGTCTCTTTCTAAAATTTATGTAATCATTTCTTTATAGCAAGGCCAGCAGTATCCTCTTATAGAAATGCCCTGTTTATATATGCACATCTGTATGCTCAGCTGAACCACAAGAACCACAGCTGGAGGTTAAAGGCCTCGCTCGAGGGCACCTCTGTGGCGGCACCGATGCCGAAGCCTTCCTTTGTTGTCGTTAAAACACATCAGTATCGCACTTCACCGACAGCTCAGGACTGTAATTACACGATGGTTTCTGTCTGAATAACAATGTGGGGAGTTTCATGAATCAGCTGTAGGGGGCACTGCGTCATCATCACCACCGGGGAGAGAGAGGGGGAGAAAAGAGAGAGAGGAGGGGGAGAGGGAGCTGAAGGGGAGGGATGATAGATTCCATTTCTATTCTGCCTTTAATCCAACTGTGAAATTCATAACTAAAAGGCAGTTCTTCTTTTTCTTTTTCCCCGTCTCTCTCCCTCTCTTCTCCTTCTCAGGTAGTCCTCTGAAAGGCCGTGTGCTGCTGCACCAGTTTCAACATCACATCTTCAACCAAAGAACAGCACAGAAACGTGGGCTTGTTATGCTGTATTGATCGAGTCTAGATTTGACAAAAAATAAGGAAAAAAAGACAGAACAAACTGCGTAAAGGTCAAAGTTCATTAAGCGAAGGTACCCTCGGAAGCCTACGCCGCTCACCTAATGAGCCGAGTGACAGCAGTCGCATTAACTTCTGCAACATCAAAGATAGTCCTCCTAATTAACCCCAGACACATGCAGGGGGGATGCAAAGTTATGTTTATGGGCTACTGCAGCTATCAACACGGCGCTCATCAAGATACTAATGAATCTGTTGGGTCTCAGTAACGTAAACTACAGCGAAATAAACAGAGACGTCCAGGTTCCACATTCAGCCCGATCTGATCTCCAGTGGACCGGACCCGCAAAATCACAGCATAATAATGAATAAATAACAACAATTCCACATTTTTCCTTTGTTTTAGTGCTAAAAAGTACATTCTGAAAATGCTCAAAGAAAAATAAGTTCAATTCCAGCAACATTCAGCCTCAGTTTATCATTTCCACATTACAACTTCCAGAGTGTCGACAAACAAACACATTTAGTCTCACCTATCTAGAATTAAACCATATAGGATTTTACTTTATGGTCAATATGACGAAAGTCAGACAAAAAAATAACAAAAACAACACAAAATATTGCAAAAATAAGATGCAATGTGACAAAAACGAGACACAAAACGACAAAAAATGAGACAAACGACACCAAACAAAACAAAAAAGAGACCAAAAATTTGACAAAAGTTACAAAATGACAAAAAAAATGGACAAGTGATAAAAATGAGTCCAAAAAAAAGCCAATAGTGAGAAACAAAATGGCAAAATAGTAGACAAACGACACGAACGATACACAAAACAACGAATAAAGCAAAACACAAAATGACAAAAATAAGACAAAAACACAAGCGAGACAAAAAGGAAATACAAAACGACAATAAACATGAGACAAATGACAAAAGGCAGACAAAATACTACAAAAACGAGACACAAAACGACAAAAGAACAATGTGCAATGGGATCAAAACAACTTATGGTCCGGAAATTATTTTAAATTTATAGTTTTACTAATTTACAATCTGCAGTTAATGTCTCTGTGATTTTTACACTTTGAGGGCCGGATAAGATCCTCTGGAGGACCGCTTTTGGCCCACGGGCCGCATGTTTGACACCCCTACTGTAAAGTAAACTACAGCGAAATAAACAGACGTTCATGTTTCCACTTTAAACATTTTATTACAGACAAAAGAAAAACAAAAAAGAATTTTTGTGACACAAAAATGAATCTAATGCTGGAACATCGGTGATGCGCCAACGACAATTTCTGAAAAAATATTTATTATTCTAATAATCATGTTGTCTGATTATTGATATTTATAATAATAATAATAATAATAATAATAATAATAATAATAATAATAATAATAATAATAATAATAATAATAATAATAATAATAATAATAATAATAATGCACTCTAATGAAAAATGAGCCAAAATGTTACTTCATATCATTCATAAATAAATGTAAAACCTGCAACCAAATTAAATAGAATGACCATATCGTAAAACATATGATATTCAACAAAAAACAAAAATGGGTTCTCTCATCACTGGCTTTACAAATTAAAGAAGTACGAGTTTGGCAGGTTTTATACACAAAATTAAAATATCTACCCCCGTGTCCGTTCCTCTGAAACACAAATCCTGCGACAGTGGAAGAAAAAAAACAAAAACAAAATATTTTAAGAATTTTTTTGTTTTTTCACAAAAAAAGATAAAGATGAGTTCAACACAATTCTAAAACACCTAATAAAACTAGTCAAAAACTTTTAAAACCCACTGTTATGTTTTTTTCTTTAGTAACATTTCACATTTAGCAACTTTTTTTATTCACCTGTACAAGTGGTGGTGGGACTAAGGGGAGGTGGGCGGGGTTACAGGTGGTCCTTAGCGACCGACAGCGAGACGAGCTAAAAGGAGAGGTTTCAATCTTTGACCCCTACAGTTCTGTAATGTCCTGAGGCCATGTGGAGAGAGTGACACTCTCTAGCAGAGCTCCGCCGGCTGAGGAGGAAAAAAATCGAGTCGTTGCGTTTCTCTCTTTCATTCGGGACAGACGCAACGACCGGTGAACACAGTTTCAACACGAGTTTTAGTGTGTGTATTCCCTCACTGAATCCGCCTGCACAGAAATCACAGAACCAAACAAAAAAAGGATGTTCGAAAAAAACAAGGGACTGCAGCTAAATACACACATAAGAGGGATCCATTTTGGTGATATTTACAATCACTCTGTGATAAATAAAGGAAACGAGGGAGTCCTTTACTAAGGGCAAGGATGATTTACAAATGTCTTATGTGTTTCGTGACTATACCTTCATTAAAATGTTGCTGTCTTTCGCTCCATGGGGGTGTTTCAGTCTATCCTGAAGTACATCCACCCCTCATGAGGTGACTATTTTCTAGTTTCCTGCATTAGATTTTCTACCCAAGACTCCTACGCTGAGTATGCTTTGAGCATTTCATCTCCCCAATAAGGGCAGTCCATGGCAAACACAGAGTAATGGAGTGTAGAGGAGAGAAATCATCTTTAAAAAAAAAAAATCAAAACAAATTGAGAAGACATTTTTTTTTGGTCTTCAATTCCAGTATGTCGGCATGAGCTTAAAGCCCGCTGCCCCCTCAGAAAAATGGAAAGTTCACTGATAAGGAAAAAAAAAAGAAAAAGCAAGAGAAGTGCCTCAGGCTTCTGGCCGATCTAAGTGCTTGGCAAATAGGTGAAGTTACTGTAGCAGTCTTTGGGATTTTCGAAATCCAGCAGAAAAAGAAAAAAAAGAAAAAAGAAAAACAAAATGGTGTCGAAACAGATACATCGATGATGTTGTTGTTATGTTAGAAAGCTCCCTGGAGTCTGACATTTGGAGGTCTTTCAATTTCAAGTGAGGTAGAGAGGCTTGTCCCGAGCTCCCATGCCACTGCTGAGGAGCAAAAGAAAACTGTGTTAATGTATGTCTGGATGTATGGTTACATATTGATTTATTTTATTTATTGATTTATCTGATCAGGGACCATGCAGCTAACATAGAACGCATCTAATATATTACATATAGAGTGTATAGCATCTCCAAACATCTCCAAAATAATGCAAAATTTGGCTAGAATGACAAAAAAATTTGCAAAATGATTCAAATTTTTTATAGGAAGCAGAGTAAAGAGAGAAAACTGTGGCTGCAAAACCTGTTGAAGGCAGACTGAGAAAACCTCCACTGATCTGAAATGACTAATTTGAATGAAATGACTCAAAATGGATTAAAACTTTGGCAAATTTACAAAATTTGGTTAACATTACTCAAAATTGTTTGCTAAAATGACAGACATTATTCGAAATGACTCAAATATTGCCTAAAATAACTTTTGTCAGAATTACAAAAAATCATTACTATTACTCAAAAATGACTCCAAATGTCTCCAAAATGATGCAAAATTTTGCTAGAATGATTCAAAATTTTTGATAGGAAGCAGAGTAAAGAGAGGAAATTGTTGCTGCAAAGAGTAAAACCTGTTGATGACAGACTGAGAAAACCTCCATTGAACTGAAATGACTCTAACTTGTATTAAATGACTCAAATATTGCGAAAAACGACTTAAAACTTTGGCAAATTTACAAAATTTGGTGAACATTACTCAAAGTAGTTGGCTAAACTGACAGACATTATTCAAAATGACTCAAACATTGCCTAGAACAACTTAAAATTTTGCCAGAATTACAAAAAACCTATTAATATTACTCAAAAACTTTGCAAAAAAGACTCCAAATGTTACCAAAATAATGCAAAATTTTGCTACAATGACAAAAATGTTGCCAAAATGACAGAAATTGTTCAAAATGACGCAAAACTTGGGGCATATTAAGAAGACAAAGACGGATTTGGGCTGAAGATTGCACATCTATCTATCTGTCTATCTGTCTATCTGTCTATCTGTCTATCTATCTGTCTATCTGTCTATCTGTCTATCTATCTATCTATCTATCTATCTGTCTATCTGTCTATCTGTCTATCTGTCTATCTATCTATCTATCTATCTATCTATCTATCTATCTATCTATCTATCTATCTATCTATCCTTCATGTCCACACGACTTCAGCTAAAGTTTCTAAGCTCATCTTCGACAGAGTAAAGTGCCACCGTGATTTCTCTAAACGTTAACGAGCCGACAGAAACCACAAGTTGACTAGATTTCTGTTTAAGCTGCATTTCAACAGGAAATCTCCCAGGGATTATGGAATCTTTTTTGTGAAAGAAGGCCTGGGTTAGAGAGCAGCTCCAAAACAAACATAAAAGCTGTCGACAAACAACAGACTTCAATAAGCATGAAGTGAAAATTTGCAGATCGCTTGGTACTTGAAATGTCAAACACAAAGTCTGTTCACTGGAAATAATTCAGTATCCTCCAAAACTCCAAAAGTGCACGGATCTGACACTGAGGGTGAAGGTTTAGGCAAAAGACTGAATCTACATCAAAGAGCTGCGAACATGGTTTGACCCAGGCGTGATGCTCTTTGACATCCAGCTCTAGATGCAGGAGATTCTGACTTCCAGCCTCTCCCAGGAGCAGCACCGAGTTTCAGGTGTGAGACAAAACATTCCTCTTGACGCCTGCTTGAATAGCTTGATTCAATAAAGCAATGTGTGCCGAGCGAAACACACGGAAACTTAATTGGATGTCACACTTTTTTCCGAGCTCGGTAATATCATTGTTCTCCTGCTGCATTACTCATTTCAATTTCAAGGAGATGCTTTGCTTTAGCAGCGAAATTGTAGTTTATGATTAATACTGTCTGAGGCTCTGAGTGTGAAAGTGAAGTGGTTCAGAGCAACTCGTTTGGAAAATGAGTAACTGTCAGACAACTACTTAGTATTCTGGGCCATCACATGTTCTGGATTGTACTTACAGTATAGGAGGACAGAGCGTTTTAGTTTTAGGGATGATTTTGCAGACTACTAACTCGACAGAACACAACAAATGAGCTCACCCGCAATGGCTGGGTCCACAGTCCCTGTTGCAGTACTCACTATCCCAGTCGGGGTTCTGGCCGTGCACTGGATTGGGGGCTCCTGGAGACTGTGAGCCCCCGACGCTGTTCTGGTAATCAGCCTGAATATGGGAGAATCCCTGCAGATTGGAGAAGAGGAGGAGGAAGAGGAGAAGAGGTTACATCCTCCTGCAGCAGCACTGCCATAGTCAGCTATTAGAGTTTACTGAGGAATGATGCTGCATGAGGCCAAACGCTGGCAGCGGTCTCTGTCACTGGCTTCAGAGAGGTGGAAAACAAAAACTGTTGGGTTAAAATGGAGCTCAAAGACACACTTCTTACTCTGATATGACACCACGCTGCTGGATTACAGAGAAAAGAGTTGGTATGCAGCTGAAAGAGTGACTGAAGGCTGGGATATTATATAATTTGAGTGAACTGAAAGTTTTTCTCTTCAGAAAATAGTGATGAACATAACCAGAAAAAGCTGCATTTAATCTGACAGAAAAGCATTACACCCTGCTGTTCTGTGATAGATGGATGGATGGATGGATGGATGGATGGATGGACGGACGGACGGACGGACGGACGGACGGACGGACGGACGGACGGACGGACGGACAGACAGACAGATAGATAGATAGATAGATAGATAGATAGATAGATAGATAGATAGATAGATAGATAGATAGATAGATAGATAGATAGATAGATAGACGATAGATAGATAGATAGATAGATAGATAGATAGATAGATAGATAGATAGATAGACTATAGATAGATAGATAGATAGATAGATAGATAGATAGATAGATAGACTATAGATAGATAGATAGATAGATAGATAGATAGATAGATAGATAGATAGATAGATAGATAGATAGATAGATAGATAGACGATAGATAGATAGATAGATAGATAGATAGATAGATAGATAGATAGATAGATAGATAGATAGATAGATAGATAGACGATAGATAGATAGATAGATAGATAGATAGATAGATAGATAGATAGATAGACTATAGATAGATAGATAGATAGATAGATAGATAGATAGATAGATAGATAGATAGATAGATAGATAGATAGATAGATAGATAGATAGATAGATAGATAGATAGATAGATAGACGATAGATAGATAGATAGATAGATAGATAGATAGATAGATAGATAGATAGACTATAGATAGATAGATAGATAGATAGATAGATAGATAGACTATAGATAGATAGATAGATAGATAGATAGATAGATAGATAGATAGATAGATAGATAGATAGATAGATAGATAGATAGATGTGCAATCAGCATGTAAATTGTGCAAATATTCCATACCTTTTATGATTTTTGAACCTTATTTTATCATTATTTTATGAATATAATATACTCTTTCAATGTATTTCTATTTTTAAACAAAAGAACATGCAAAGTGACACGCAAATTGAAGATGTAAAGATTGTAGATTGTGCTGCTATTCAGAATTTTAAAAATAGCATATTATCCAGATCAGGTGAACTAAACGTTTTTCTCTTCAGAAAACAAATCTGCATTTACTCTGACATAAAAGTATTATACCCTGCTGTTCTATAGATAGATAGATTAATCTGACAGAAGAGAAACTAATGTGAAAAAGAACATGCAAAGTAAAGTGCAAATTGTGCTGGATTTTCCAATAAAAGCGTGTTTAAAGGTAAATGTTTTGGAGCATGAGTGCGAGGTTTTCATAACGGCGAGACCAACCTGTTGGCTGAGAGGAGGGGAGTGCAGAGGTGCCTGGAGCCCCATTTGGTGTGAGATGATTGGCTGCGACTGCTGCATGCGGATTGGCTGGTTGAGCAGGGAGCTCTGGTGCAGGGAGAGCTGGGCGTGCGGGTGCAGAGGTGGGCTGATCTGGAAGGGTGCTGGGGGAGAGGCACTCATGCTGGGTGGGAGCATCTGGGACTGGCTGAGGGTCGGGGCCAGGCTGTGGCGGGGAGGACCGCCGTAGCTCTGGAGGTCCGACAGGGGGAAGGAGCCCGGCGGGCCCAGGTAGGGCGAGGAGGGCTGAGGGGGCACGCTGTACAGGGGCTGCTTCGGGGGCAGCAGGTGGGAGGGCTGGCTGGTCTGCTGGGCACTTTTTGGTTCGGGGTCGTTGTACGTCTGCGGGTGAGAAAATGCATCATTTTAATAAGACAAGAGGAGCTCCATTAGCGGCGTCGCAACAACTCATTAGTCACAATTCATCAGCATCTGATCACAACACATCATCTTAACGGCCGCATCCATTACACTTAAAGCCAAACCTCAGCCGTGACTCGTATTTTAAAGGGAAATGTTACATTATCTTATGTCAGCCGGCAAGTTAGGAGGTGATATTTGGAGATTATAGATGATCGTTGCTGGTACTAAGATGAGAAAATCAACAAAATCAGGCTAGCTGTTCCTTTTTTTTCTTGCATTTAAGCTAAAACCATCACTTGGATCCATTTATAGCAGGAGTGTCAAACTCATTTTAGTTCCACTTTCAGTCCAGTTTGATCTCCAGTGGTGCTGGATCAGTAAAATCACAGCATAATAACCTATAAATAACCACAACTCCAAAATTTTCCTTTGTTTTGGTGCAAAAAAAGTACACTGTGAAAATATTCAGATTTAATGAACTGTCTTTTTACAAAATCTTATGAACAACCTGAAATTTCTTATTAAAAATAAGTTCAATTTCAACAACATTCAGCCTCAGTTTATCATTTACACATTACAACTTCCAGTGTCTACAAAGAAACACAACATTTAGTCACAGCTATCTGGAACTGAAGGATATAGTATTTTATGATCAAAATGACAAAAAGCAGACAAAAACAGGACAATTTATTACCAAAACGAGACACAAAACGACGAAAGCGAGAAACAAAATGACAAAAAATGACACAAACGACACGAAACTAAACAAAAAAGGGGCAAAAAATTTGACAAAAAAAGTCACAAAGCGACAAAAAAATGGAAAAACAACAAAAATTAGACAAAAAGTTACACAAATGACACAAACGAGACCAAACAAGGCAAAAGCAAGAAACAAAATTACTAAAAAAACAACGACAAAAGTGGGACAAAAAAATGCAAAATGACAAAAACGATGCACAAAACAGTGAATAAAGTGAAACACAAAATGACAAAAACAAGACAAAAACCACAAGCAAGACAAAAAGGAAAAATAAAACGACAAAAACATGAGACAAATGCAAAAAGTCAGACGAAAAAGACAAAAACCAGCAAAAAGAAGACAAAAGATTACAAAAATGAGACACAAACTGACAAACACAACACACAAAATGGCCAAAGTGAGAAACAAAATGACAAAAAAATGAGACAAACAACAAAACAAAACAAGAGACAAAAAATTAGACAAAAAAGTTACAAAGCGACAAAAAAATTAAAGAAATGACACAAGCATGACAAAAAAACACAAAACGACTAAAACCAGACAAAAAAATTACAAAAGCGAGAAACAAAACAACAAAAACATGAGACGAATGACAAAAGTCAGACAAAAATCAACAAAAAGAAGACAAAATATTACAAAAATGAGACAAAACGACAAATGAGCAATCTAGTATTTTACTTTATGATCCAAACAACTTGTCACGGTCAAGAGATTATTTTAAATTTATAGTTTTACTAATTTCCAATCTGCAGTTAATGTCTTCTCTGTAATTTTTACACTTTATGAAGTCGTCCCGCGGGCCTGATTGGACCCTCCGGAGGGCCCCTTTTGGCCTGCGTGCCTCATGTTTGACACCCCTGATTTTTAGTGAATGAGAGTGACAGATGTGAAGCAGGGTTGAGGTCAAACTACCAAAAACAAACCACCAAACTTTCACCAAAATCACCTAAACTTGACCTTTTTCTCAGTCTGGACAGTGTCTCTCCCTGAGCAGGTGCAGCACTCACAAAACACCTCCACCTCCCAACTCCACCTCCACCTCCCGCCTCCACCTCCCGCCTCCACCTCCCGCCTCCCGCCTCCTGCCCCACCCTCTCCAGGCCGCCGTGATGAGCTGTCAGATTGCTCATCTCCAGCCATCAGTGTTGATTAGAAGGTAATGGAGCCCATTTGTATGAATAGAGCTGGGGCCGAGGTAATGATCAATAGACACCTTGACAGATAGATGGGAAGAGGAGAGGGAGGCACGCACACACACGCACATGCACACACACATACACACACACACACAGACACGCTCAACCACACACACACACACACACACACACACACACACATACATACATACATACATATATGCAGGATCCCAGGCAGAGAGATGAGGCTGTTTGCCTGCAGAACAAATGGAATGACAAAAGGAATCTTCCCCACACCGCACTGTGTTGTTAATACAAGACGGCACTAAACAATGCAATGCACAGCTCTCCTCCTACCTTGCCTTTCCTTATTCCCTCCTGCTCCTATGCATGCCGCTGTACGCGAGACGCCATCGTTTTATGGGGCAATAAAGAAATAAATAAATAAAGGATGTCATAGATCTGAATTAGCAGGAAAGTGTCGGCTGCGTTGCCTAATGATTGCCTGAAATCGATGATCCGATGCATGACACAGGTGTCCGTTGGTCTGTTTTCTAAAGATGCATGCGACTTACACCTGGCCGTTGAGAGAGAGCAAACATCTCCCACCCTTCAACCTTCACATGGCCATATGCTTGTGTGCTCCGCCTGGCTGACCCCTCCCCCCCAACCTTATATCGCCATACCAAACCCCAACCCCCAATCTGCACCCTATGGAAATCAGGTATTGTTCTAAATATGGCCTTCTCTCTCTTCTCGTTTTTTTTTTTTTTTTTTTTTTGCATAAGATGCCCCCACCCTCCTCCTCCTCCTCCACCGCCAACCATCATCTCATCCCAAGGAAGCCCCTCCCAGCCCATTAGCAGGGATTTTCCATCCAATCCATCATCAGTCTTAGCCAGGGCCAGTGTGTCATAAGCGTTACCTTGGAAACCAGACTGGCTCGGTACGCAGCCAAGGCTTTTAGGTACTCTTTCTTAGCCGCCTCGGTTTTCCTCTTGTACCCCTGCGAAGACAAAAAAAAAAAATCCAAACATGAGGCTTGGGGTGAGAGGAGAGGCTGACAGAAACACACACCTCTCAGCTCTTTAGCTCACTTTCTTTCTTAAACACATCCTGCACACATGAACATGCACTCACACACAAAGAAACGTGTCCTTAATGTTTCTCTTTCCATCAGAGCCAATGGTACAGAACACCTCTATTTCCTCATCACAGCACTAATACTCTCTCATCTCAATGTGTCTCCCTCCATTGTGGCAACACATCATTTCCATTCCAATCCACCTCAGAGAAATGAACTGGAACTTCTCTCTCTCTTTTCCTCGCTGTCCCTTTAGCACCACAATAACACTATCAGTATCACTGACATTAGTGATAACCCAGAATGGTTGTTGTCATTTGGTACATTAGGATGTGATCCCTCCATATGAGTTTTGTTTTGAAACTGCCTTCCATATTGTCGGAGTGACGCCGCTGTTGCCATACAACTATCAGCTGCTGTGTTTTTCCAAGAAGTCAGTGTGTTTGCATAAAGAATGCGGGTATATGAGTACACATGGATATCTGCACACACTCACACACACACACACATATATATATATATATATATATATATATATATATATATATATATATATATATATATATATATATATATATATATATATATATATATATATATATATATATATATATATATATATATACACGTTGGAGTGTGTGTAGGTTGTGGCAGAATGACTGAAAATGAGGCTATTAGCTATAAGGGCTATAAGCGAAATCATGTCTATTATGCAGAACAGAAAGGACAGAGAAATGCGTTTCTTAGAAAGATAACACGTCTCTACGTATTGGATGTTTTCCCTTGACAATATTACATTTACTGATAGCAAAATTACACCTTTAGAAACATCCTACGCTGACAAATAGAAACATGTTTTTTGACACAATTCTTTCCTTATTTAACCCTCCTGTTGTCTTCATTTACCAAAAAATATTTTTCCCTTGTCTGAAAAAAATCCCAAAATTCAGCAAAAAAAAAAAATCCCCAAATTTTTGAATTTTTAAAAAAACCTTCAGGAAGAAAATTCCAATTATTCCTTAAAAATTTCCCTTAAAAATGTTATTTAAAAAAAAAAAATTTCGAAAGAAAATTCAAAAAATGAGTAAAAATCTTCCAAAAAAATCCTAAGAATATTCAAAGTGATTCCATATATATCAGTAAAACTTCTAATATTTTCTTTAAGAACATTCACATAAAAATCAACCAAAATCCAGTGAATTTCGTTGGATTTTGGTTGATTTTTTTCTGAATATTCTCAACAAAGCAGTTTCTTTTTCCACCAAAACATTGGTGGAAAAATGAGAAGTTCACACATCCCAGCTTGTCAGAGGGCCAATGAAGATGCATGGTGTGGAGGCACCGGCTATGGAGGCTGGAGGGACACAGGAAATGGGACACTACCTCGGCCCAGAGCTTTGTGGGAGTTTTGTTTTGGCAAAGATGATTTCCAATTTTTCTGCTATATTTTTGGAAAATCATTCTTTTTAGGTTTTGATGGACATCGCACTGCATTGGAAAACACCTTTGCATTGTGGTAGCTGGAAACCAGTCGAGCAACGCGGAGGATTTGAGCATCTGTTTGTGCATTCATATGTGATTGTTTGCTTTTGCAGGGGTGCACTAGCTAGTGAGTATTTGTCTGTTTACCCACTGCATCAGTCCTGGACTCCTGAAATCTCCCCAGGCATGTTTATATTCCTCCCATATTGACCATTTCTTGACGGTAAAATGTCCTACTTTGTTAGTCTCAGACTGTTTTACGGCTATTGTTGCACAGAACGCTCCCCCGCCCTTCCTCAACCGCTCCCTTTGTTAGAATTAAATTTAGAAAGAAAATCATTTTAATGAGAGTCAGGGGAGTGGGGATAAATGGATGGATTATCTTTAGAAAGAGAAGAACTAGCTCATTAAGGTGAGCTGTATCTCACAGCAATGTTCTGGTAATTACACAGCAGATAATGCCAACGAAAAGCTGCTCCATGCTGCAGCACACGCGCCATCTACTGGCAGGATCAGAATGCATATATGTGTGCATGTTCCCTTTATGTAACAAACATCCTTCTATCTAAGCCTAAAACAAAAGGTTTAGATTCTTATCCATCATGAAATACCATCTGTGTATAGACAGTTTAGAGAACTATCTTCAATGACAAGCGCAACAGATGGTCTGGGTCCTTCCAAAAGCATTTATTGCAACATCACTTCCCACCGCCCACTACATATTTAGATCACGCGATTCGGTATCCGTACGTAACGTACACATGCAGAACACACGCCTGTTCTCAGTGCAAGGTCAGGGAACGAACAACCTTGCTGGAGTACTGGGCTCTCTGAGTGCTTTTCTTGTGTTATGCTATGCTACACTACATTATGTTATCTTATCTTAGCTGTTTTTATTTTCTGATTACTTTCTGCATTTTGTTATGGGAGTTAACATACATAAAAACTAGTCATTTCATTACTTTGCATGTTGGTTTTGGTGCTGAATGTTGCCTCTGATAAACAGTTAATATCCTCAAGGTTTCTCTGCATCTGTTACAGCTTCCTGCATCTTCCCCCATCTGCTTGATTATTTCTGCTCTTCAAGACCTGCATGTTCTGTACCTGCTTCTGTTCCTCTCCTAGGCTGTCCCACATGGAGGCCACGATCTTGGACACGTCTCCGAAGGTGGCGTTGGGGTTCTGGCCCTTGATGGCCGCCTGGGTGTCTCTGAAGAAGAGAGCGTACGCTGATACGGGTTTCTGCGGCTCGTTGGGATCCTTCTTCTTCTTCTTCTTTTGAGGTTTGGGTTTGGGCTTCATCATTTCTGCTGAGGGTCGCTTCTCACTGCTTATCTGGAGACAGAAAGAGGGACGGAGAGGTCAATGATGAGTTAATATTTGGCTCTTTTGCTGCAGCCTCCATAGAAAAACAAACAAAAAAACATAGGGAGTTTTTGCAATGTTGTATGATGCATTAACTCGATGTGTTTTTGTCAAGGTTGCATATATACATATACACACCCACCTATACACATGCATGCATGAACACACACATATATAAGCAGATCAATTTGAAGCCATGAGAGAATAAAAACTAAAAGAACGTGAGTCAGACAGGTTTGTTCTGAAACTGGATGCTGGGAGAGAGTGAGGCAGGTTAATTAAAATTTCATCTGCAGCAGATTTTCTTGGTTTTTACATT
Source organism: Amphiprion ocellaris (assembly GCF_022539595.1). Classification (NCBI taxonomy): domain Eukaryota; kingdom Metazoa; phylum Chordata; class Actinopteri; family Pomacentridae; genus Amphiprion; species Amphiprion ocellaris. Next base: position 34,949,740 of record NC_072773.1, on the reverse strand, counting down.
TTATCAGGTGTTAAATCACTACATTGGTGAATATTTGCTGCCTTTGTTGTCTTTTTCATGTCGACCACAAAGGATTCAAGAACACACTGGCAGGAAACCATAAGAAACAGGATTAAATCTATACATTTTTTCCTCGCATGTGCCCGGCTAGTTTGTCAACAATAATACGCTGCAAATCTCTCTGCATTTTCAGGGGGAAAAGCAAAACTGCTCACATCTGCGTGATGTACTTGATCCAATACACATGAATACATTTTCATTTTCCACAGAGGGCTTTGACTGGGAGTCAAATCCAGGTCACCTGATCCTGGAAGTGATTCTATATGGAAATTGCCGTCTTTGCTGAAGAGAGAACATGTCAAGCATGGGAGAAAGAGGGAGACGGAGGGGAGGAGGGAGAGGGTGAGACAGACAGAGAGAGAAAGAGGGAAAGATAAGAGAAAGAGAGAGGAGACGGAGAAGGAGAGGAAGAGGAGGAAGAAGAAGTGACGGCTTGATGTTGCCATTAGTATCAGTGGAACATTAGTAACCTGATTTCCTGGTTGCTCGAAAGACAGAAAAAACAATCCAATTTTCCATATGATAGAAGATATAATGACATGCTGAATATCTAATGATATACGTTGGTATTAGACTCACTGATGGATGCTTATGTGCTGTCTTTATGGTGGCGGGCTTATGGAGAGTTACTCAAATGACGTTAAAGGCTCCCAGCGAAGTGACAGCAAATTCCTTTTCTTTCTTTTTTTCTTGTCTGGCAAAGTGACACCATGTCCAAGGCCGAGCTCCCATTTCATCCCGTTGCTTTTTTTTTGGCAAATTTTAAACATCTTTGAATGTTTGCTTTCATAATCCACTGTTCCAAGGTTTCAGTGTTAAAACTCAGCAGGTGGGAGAGCGAGCCATGAAAAAGATTTGTCCCCGCGAGAGTATCAAACAGCAAACTCGAGGACGTTTAAAGACGCTCGTTTCCATCTAATGCATACTTATCAAGAGATTAAGCAACGACCACGTTTTCTCCTTTCACTGTCAATTGGAAAACAGGAAATGACTGCCTTTGAAAATTGCATTGTTTCAGCAAAGCATTTGCCAAACAACACACTGTATTCCACACAGCATGAAATTAACTAATCAAAATTCAGGGTCCAGGAGCACATTTGGCAGCTAAAGAAAAACTTCAAAATGGCTTTTGTGATGTGCGGAAATGAATGAATGTTCCCATTCAGGGTGATGTGAAAGTATTGCTTGTCTATTCTACAGCTTACAGGTAATATTCATTTTTTTTGCCGTGTGTGTGTGGTTTCATTAAAAAATAATCATCCCTCACTTTTAGGCAATGAGGCAGAAGACAGGCATTTGAAACGACATCTGTTCCACCCAAGCCTTTGAAGTGAAAATAGAATAAACTGAAGGTAGAGCTAATGGAAGGACAAAATAGAAAAAAAAAAAGAGACAAGGCTAAATAATCTCCAGGAAAACTCAGATGTATTCATACAGAGAGAAAGAGTGATGACACACAACAGCGTCGCAGCAGCAGCATGCAATCAACCAGGGGAATAAAAGGCCACAGTCTCTCATTTCTTTGGCTTTATTTTCCTTCTCTTACAACACGAGAGTCATGTTTGTGAACTTGAGTATATACAGTAGAAGGCTGACAGATGGAAACGAAACATCAATTCATCTGAAAAGAATGCAGCTGAAAAATTAATGATAGTAAACCAAAAGTCAGAGCAGTGTCAATAGTTTCCCTTTAGATAAATAAATCAAGAAAAAAAACACCCTTAGATAGTTAATTTGTTGTTTCATCTAATCTATTTCTGACATATTTCCAATAAGACTTTTAGAGAATTCAATAACTGTATCTTGTTTTTCTTACCTGACAAAATACTATCAAATATCACTTTGTGTTAGAGTGTTTTACATGCCTTAAGGTGTGAACTGTCTATAGCTTAAACAAGACCAGTCTTAAACATAAGAAAAAGGGACACAGTCTTCTGTATCTGTGTTAACAAAGTGTAAAAAAGTGTCACTTCCTATGACGGCGAACACGTTCATCGCAGTGGTTTTACAAATTATGGACGGTGGATAAACAAATACCCGCCACGTAGCTACAATATCAAGCTTATTTTCCTGGATTTTCTCCTACAGGTGCAGAGAACAGTAATGATTATGACAGCTGTTGTTGTCAGTGGAGAAAAAAAAGCAGAAAGAAGAAAAAAAAGACAGTCGCATCCCTTATTCATAATGCAACATCTCGTGGCTGCAACTGCATTCTGCTCTATTTTCTGATACTGTCAGCGGTGAGATCGCTATCTTGGTCCTCTCCTGTGTTGGACTTCTGCTGATGCAAAATAGTGAAGCTCTTGGATTCTCGACAGCAGATCTTGATGTTTACTCATCGGGCTTTAGACTGATGGACATTTATTTTCTGTCCTACCTCTCTATTATTGTGCTAAAGATATCTCGACATAACATGATGCTGTTTTGTTGAATTTATTATTGTTATTATTAACAAGAATCAACCTAAACATTGAAAAAAAACAACAGACTGACTTGCATAAGGCAAACTATGTACCTGATGTTGCAAAAAAAAACCCTGAAAAATCTGGAAATATTCCTTTAGCTTCCACTGAGAAACAACAAAATCCTGATTTAAATGATACACTAGCAAAACACAATTGCACATAAAACATACTTAAATGTATCTAAAGCATGGATTTTTTAACAGTTAAGTCACTAGATGCCGATTGTCTCTACCCAAGAAGACACGCTGTCCACTTACAGAGCAGATCAAGACTGACGTTGCAAAGAAAAATGCAATTAGAGACGGCCACAAACAGCACAGTAGGCAAGGTAAGACCACCATGTCCTATAGGGAGCAGCAGCGGCGGCAGTCTAAATATATTTCAGAACAGAGTTTTCTAGTTTACCAGCAAAAGATTGAACTATAGTGTCAGTCTTAACCCATCAGCGTTTCTGTTGTCTGATACGGAGAAAAAGAGAGCGAGAGAGAGAGGGAGATAAAAGAGGTGGTAAGTGAAGAGAGAGAGAGAGATAGATAGGGAGGAAGAGGAGGAGGGGTAGCTGTAATTCTGAATGGACAGCACTGCACTGGCAAGACAAGATTAGAATTGACAGTCTGATAACTGCGTCACTATCAAAACAGCAGAGAGAGAGAAAAAAGGGAGAGGGAGGGAGGGGAGAATGAGGAAGTGAGAGCGAGAGAAGAGTGAAGAAAGTGAGATGCAAAGAATAATGGAAAAAAAAGAGAGTCACAGTTGATGTAAAGTAAACAGATAAAAGCAGAAAAAGGGACGAGGATTGATAAAAACAAGGACGACGCAGAGACAGACAGCATTTAAAAGACGTGAAAATAGACAATAAAAGCAGGTGATGGTATGGAAGAGTCCAGAGAGTGTCGGTTCCTCCTGAATATATGCAGCAGCATCATCATCATCATCATCATCATCGTGCACAGCGAACAGTGAAGTGGAGAGTGTGCCGTATCGATTCCAAAAAGGCCATAAAAGCAAACAGGAACTACTCTGAGGGTGACGCACTTTTCTCTTCACCGCCGTTTACACCGAAGCATGATGCAGATACTGAGCGCAACACTAAATCACATCTGAACGCCATCCACTCCCAGAGTCTGTACACATTGTTTCATGGATTTCAAGCCAAACAGCTGTAAAATGGGGGAAGGAAAAAAAAAACCACACACACAACAGTGGGTTTTTTAGTGTGTTAGTGTGCGAGCGTCAACAGAAAATACACGATAAACCCCATTTTTACACGCTATTTTCGCAGGCAAATATTGTCTGAATGTGCACTGGCCTGAAGAATGAGATAAAGCAAACACACTCCTCAGCAACTGACTGTGACACAGAAGAGGCTCTTTAAAGCAGCAGTTTAAGAGCATCAATCAAAGGTTCGGAGTGAAATAATCTTTCATCGGGGACTGAATGGAGGGGGGGAGAAAAGGCAAGCAAAATCAGATTTAACAAGCAGAGTTTCCTACGATAAATCATCTTGCATTGTTTTGTCCTGGCTAAATGTTGTCTTAAGAAAGAGCAGCTTTGAAATGTACTTTTTTACGACACATGCTTTAACGAACACGCGTTATTTTGCTTTGGTTAAACTTGGACTGGGCTTGTTCCCTCGAATTCCCAGTGTGAAATTTATGCACATCTGCCCTCAAATATTCCCACAAAGTGCTTTCCCACAGTGCAATGTGTTGAATTTTACAACTATTCCATAGCACGAAATCATGGTTCATAAAAGTCTAAAATCCCAATTTATGTCTCACTTTCTAATCAGCTGCTTAGTGTCAAATGGAGACTAGCCTAGGAGTAAATGATGACGTGATTATGGATGTAGTTTATGTGACTAAAACCTAAAATAATAGTTTTGTGGGCGGAAATATTGATAAATAAAGCAGATATGGGAAGCTTGATAGGGAACATTTTCCTATTGACACTCACAGAAGATGTTGTGCAGGATTATTATTCATTTGAAGTTGCTTTCATGTCCACCTGATGAATTTAAACCCAATATTCTCTCTCCTTTTTAGCTCTGTTTTGCTCCTCACCAGCTCCTCGGGGAAATATCTGGTTCTTTAGCAGCTAAATACTCCATTTTATTCACCAGCTGGTTTGTAACCTTGTCTGTCTGTGTTTTGGTGCTGGGCAGGAAATGTAGGCTGGTGGTTTTTTTTTTCTTTTTCCTTCTTTGTTTTTTTTTTATTTTTCCATTGAAAACACCTGCCTGTTGTTACTGAAAATAACTGATGAGAGAGCAGTCAGAAGGAAGTAAAACAGTAAATTTTGGAGAATTAAAAGCAAAAGTGATGCTATAAAGCTCCTTAGAGTTGAGCCATCAATTCACTTTTACAAATATCTATTCATGGGATCCATTGTCACTACAAAAAGCTACTTTAAAAAATTAAAATTAGCTGTATAGAGGTGTATATTGAAGCTGAGCTGTAGTTTGATACTTCTAATACGTATTTTTCATATATTTACCTGTAAAAAACCTTGAAGGAGAAAATGCAATAATGAAAAAATGTACTTTAGCCACAGCGCTATAGATCTGTTCAGCATGGACTTCTCCACAGCAGCGTACTGGAGAGAATCACAGCTTAGTGCAGCTGTGCAGGACTCTGAAGCCTTTGTGGGTTAACAAATGGATAAATGGCCATGGTTAAAGCAGCAGCAGTGAGAATAATGTAATTTCAGGATGCTGTATATATTTTTCCTGCAATTTCCACCACAAGCTGTAACTTTGCCGTGAGGCAGAAGTGGGTTCAACAACAACAAAAAAGAAAAAAAACACAAAGATATGGCTTCTTTCATGAGCGGCTACAAAGTCAGCTGGTTTTAAAAAGCGTGTTTGTCAACTGAATCATTCATCCAGGTACTCCATAAATGATGAATGCTATGCAAAGTTTAAGAACGTGGATTTAAAATATGTTAGCTCTCTCTACTCGACGCTGTGATCAGATGATAAACGCTAGAGTGGGTTTCGAGGAAAAAGTAAGCAAATCTTTCAGTTACTATAATTGGGATAAGGAACATGTGGGTTTTGAATTTTCTTGTTTTGCCTTTAGTCATTATTTAGATATCGTTTTCAACCAGCATTTCAAAGTGCACCTGCATGTGATGCTGTCAGGACGGAGGCCGTATTTAAAAAGTTGGCAGGCAGGATGAGAATGTAAACAAAGCTGTTTGAAATCTGAATAGTTCAACCTTCTGTAAACTAAAACCGCCTGCAGACACCATAAATGGAACCCAAAAACGCAGGACGGTCACTAAGAAAGTTTCTACCGATGTCACACGTGTGATACTTTGCATAAGAAGTTTGTACAAATTTTTACGCTACCTGTCAATTATTCTACAGCCACCCCTGTGTTCACCCTGTCTGCATGTATTACCATCATCTGCCTCACCATGAAGGCTTCATGGTTTAAAATATGTCTTAAAATATATACAGTGACCTCCTCGTATGGAAGCAATTACAGCCCCATGTCAGACTGCCCATCTGTAAGCAATGAGCATGTCAAAGCCGCTGCACAGATCTCTGAGTAGAACCAGGCACTTGTCCAGAGAGCAGCACTCATCAAATAAAAAACACGGCCCGGCCCAAACAATAATGAACCGGAAGTGCAGACTCACGACGGAGATCTGAGAGACATGAAAGGACGTCAGTGGGAATCGTATAGACCCGATCCATAAAGCGCCCATTATGGAATTTGTATCCAGTTCTGGTACCGTGCCACTACAAATATACAAGCTCTTTATGATGTGGAGGATTCTGTTAGTGTTTTCTGACGTGCATTACTGAGCTGGAAATGTGGATTTGATTCTGACCAGCATCTCCCCCCACCCCTTTTTTTTTTTTGCAGATACGTTAATTCAAGCTGGAGCCCAAAGCCATTTTTGAACTAAGCTGCATGATTTATCTGACTGTGGAAGATGACTGACAGCTCTGAGGAGCTCCTCCCCACCAGCTCTGACTAACAGCACTGGACCTACTTAATCAGCCAAAATTGCAAAGTCGAGGCCCTTGTATTTGGTAATGTGGTGAAAACAGTGGCAAGTGAGAGCTAATTAGATTAACGGTAGTTTAACGAGCTGTTGGAGGGGCCCCCGCAGATTGGATTTTAATAAATAGTGGCAAAAGCATCTGCTCTGCACTTCCTGGCTCTGCTGGCATCCTAATTGGCCCCAGTGGGTTGCTGTAGCTCAGCACTACACAGTGCAATTTAAGAGGGGGGAAAAAGGCAAAATGCTTATCTTCTGTCCAGGTAAGTCTGGGAAACAGAATTTTAAAAAAAAGAAAATACATCTTTATGATCGTACGGCTTCACAAGCGAGGCTTTATCAATATCAATACAACACTAATGTAATTTCTGAGACTTTTATCACAACAGAACATCCGCAAAATGTCAAATCAGGAAGAGGGAAATATCTCAAAGTCCAAACAAAACAGATTGGGACACGTTCATCTTTTTCCTATTGTTTGTTTTCAAGATGATATGTTCCCATGATGAGGTCTTTGTGGAGGCAACAGCACAGAAAGGAAAAAACAATTAATCAAACATGAATGAGCGACCAGAGCAGGGTTATTTCCATAGCAACAGCCCGAGGGGACAACTTGAACCCTTTAATGTGAGCTGGTGATGTCTCTTTGTAAACATCTGCGCAGCGGGGGGAGAAAGCCAATGAGAAAGCCTGGCAACAGAGGCATCACAGGGCAGCAACCTCTTGGTATCAATCGAAGTTTCCATTATCTAGTGTTGAAAGGACCAAAAAGTGCTCTGAAACATTGTATTTGGGAGCATTTGGAGTTGATAAGAGTCTTTGTGCGACTGCTGTTAAATGTCCAAAAACACTGAGGTGTTGTTCATGGCTGATACAAAACATTATGCAAATGTTCAGAAAAAGAAGTCACATTATGAGAAATAAGTTAATTTTGGAAGACACAACTCACCTGATTGTGCTGCTTGAAGAATCTCTCTGAAACTGATATCAAAGCCATTCACACAAACACCGTTTTCTCCAAGTTACGTCTCTTATAGGAGGCACAACAATCACAGTTCTAATATCTTGGCTTATGCAACCTACAACCACCAGGCTCTTTCAGCCTCCAGCTGTGACCAACAGCAGGCATTGAACAAGTGCACGAAAAACACTAACAGCTCTTCTGGAGGGTTGCTCGTTGGTGGCCATGAAGGCAGCAGACTAATTGTCATTTTGCAATTCCCAGATAGGCCAGTGGGGAATTGTTGTCAAAGCTTTCTGTGTCCTCTGATGATATTAAAATGCATAAATGAGTAAAACCTCCAAGGATTTTTAGAGCTACAAGAGCTGAAGAGAAAAAGAAGAGGGCCTCGTGCTCTGAAAGTAACCTGATTGCAGTCTAAAAATGACTGGAGCACCATAAGTATATAGTAGCAGGATAGTAATTCAGTCAACCACAAAGCTCTCACCATGTAAAAGGAAACTTCAGCAGCCTATAGTTCTCAGCGCTTCATGCTCAAGTCAACAATCCTCGTACAAATCTTCAATCAGCTCCAATGCACAAGACGAAAATCCAGCAACAACATTTCAGTAACAAAAAAGGTCGGTGACAGTCTTTTAGAAGCTCTAGAGGAGACGTGAATAAGGAGTTTCTCTCTGTCTCTCAGTGCTGAAACAACTCATCAGTGACTGGGCTGTACATGGAGTCTGGCAGCACCACCGCTGGCAGTAGCAGGTATCCGTAACCTTCTTACAAACACTCTCGTCCCAGACCTCATTGGTTCCTTGGGCGAGAGTAATGGCTTCTTTGCGCTGCGCTGCGCAGTGCTATTGTAGAATCACAGAGCGGTTAATTGAAACAAATGACTCTAATAATGGGACATTATCCCCACAGGCTGGCTTTGTGGTGGGTCTAATTAGCGTTGCGGTGGTGGCGAGGAGGACGAGTCACCATGCTGATCCCTCAAAGGAAGCAGCCGAGGCCCCCTTTTAAGTGGCCAGTATGGGATTCTCCAGCCTGCAGCCGGTAGTCGGGGCGCCAGGCTTCTCCAAAACCAGCGTGGTGAATGTAAACATGTTCAGCCGGCCCTCGGGACCTCGCAGGGTCTGGGCTGCTTTTTCTTTCCTGTTCTTCCAGCTTGTAAGGTTTAAGGTCAGAATAAGAAAATAAATTAGCATTTTTTTCTTTATGCTATGACCACATGTGTAAACAGAGATGATGTATTTTAAATTAATCCATAAATAATGTGGTAAAACTGTCAGAAAACTGTGACAAATCCAATCACTTCATCATCTTCTGGTTAGTTTTTTGTGCGACAAACAATGAGATACAAGAGAAAAGCGGCAAACTGTCACAAATCTGAGGCTTGAACCAGCCAGAAATTCACGTTGTTGCATGATAAATGACTTTGATTTCGTACATGTTGTATATTTAATATTTTATCACATGATTTAGGGCTTTAAAGCAAATTCAGAGATTTGTCAGATAAACATATGACAAGAGTAAACTATGAAGTACTGAAATATTTAGCAGGGATTTCTTCATGATTCAGGACTTTTTGGCCTAAAATCATGGTTTGATGACACACCAGAGCCGTATTTTCCATGAATCCTGATAAAAATCTATAGAGTGCATTAGCATCAGCTACTAGGACACCTACTTATCATTTTTTGGTCAACAAAATGTCAGAAAACTGTGACAAATTCAATCACATCATCATCTGCACTTTGTTTTTGTGCAACAAACAAAGAGAAAAGCAGTAAATTCTTGCAAATCAGAGTCTCAAGTCAGCCAAAAATTCCCATTTCTGCATGATAAATGACTTTGATTTCGTAATTGTTGTCATTTAATATTTCACTGATTGACTACTTGATTAATCTACTAATCACTTCAGCAATTATTAGGATTATTGACAATTTTTCACATTGTTGTCCTCCCGCATGTCATCCCGTTCTCCTTTGGCGCGTCAATGGCCTGTAACTAATGTGACAACGGGGGGGATATTGTTTTTCTGATGTATTTTGATCACCACTGAAATCTGTTTTTGCCATTCCTAATTGTTTACCCTTGTACATGATGATCCCAGAAAAGTCAGATATAATGCAATGCTCAAATCTCTGTGACCAAGCTGTTTTAAATATTCATTAGTCGTAACAGTTGCCTAAGGTTATTTGAATTAGTGCCATGAATATTCATGGAGTGCAATGAATGTGCATTTGTTTTTAATGCTCAATCCGTTAATGCTCGTCTTCATTACTTCACTCCGAACGCTGCATAATAAGCCGGCGCAAAACAAAGCTTTACTTTTTAAAAGCAGAGCGGCTCTCTTTTGGAAGCCTATTTGCTTCAGTTTAAATGAAACAGGAGTGCCCCACCAATTATCTCGCTGTCATTTCTTTTGACAACTACAAGACACATTGTTCACCCCCGTTGTGTGGCGTAGCACTGAAGGGCATCTGTCTTTTTGTTGAAATGGAAAAAGCCACAACTGAAAGTATTTCGACTGTTACAAAAAGTGATTTATCTGGGAACGTCAGCGAGATGTCATATCTATCCCAGTGAAAGGCAGCAGAGCAAGCAGGTCATATGAGATATGTCTAAAACCTACAGTGGAAAAAAGATTGCTGTTTCAATTTAGAAAAAAAAACAAAAAACACAACAAAAACACCAGTAATCCAGCTGCACTGAGCACGGGATGTCAAATCAAACTGCAATTTGCTGCAACGTGTATTTAAAGTCTGTGTGAAGCAAATTCAGAGATTTGTGAGACAAACATGTGAGAAGACTGAAGTATGCTTTAGTGAATGTTGAGGTTTCTTGTTTCTTCATGATTCAGGGCTGTTTGGGCCAAAATCACGGCTCCATGACACACCGGAGCTATACTTACAAAATATAATGCCATAAAACTATAAAGCGTATTAACATCAGCTGTTATTTTGCTTGATGGGGAGCTACTACTACATTTGCTACAGTGGATTATAATTTTTCAGTCATCAAAATGCCAGAAAACTGTGACAAATTCAATTAAATCATCATCTTCAGATTAGTTTTCTCTGCAAAAAATGAAGAAATAAAAGAAAAAAGCAGCAAATTCTTGCAAATCTGAGGCCTGAACCAGCAAAAAAAAGGCATTTTTGCATGAATGAAACGTTGGTATTTATTATTTTCTAATATAATTCAGGGCTTCTTGGCTCTAAATTGCATCTGGATGACACTGAGCTACAGAGCCATACTTTGCATGAATCCTGCCCCTAATACTATAATGTAATAAAATCTATAGAGCGTATTAGCATCGGCTTTAACACTGCTCGACCAGGAGCTACTACTACACCTACTACAGCCTGGAATCTGCTAGCTAGCTGTAAATACACACCTCTGTTTTTAATTTACGTTGATGGAGAGTGAAGAATCACCATGAACATTTGCCTCTTTAGCACTATTTTATACCAAATTTTCATTATAGACAACTAGGATTCACAAATAATGTCTGACAAACATCCACCCAAAAGCATCAGAGAAACCTCCTCGCTCTCCATAATCAAGAAATCCACAGACGCATCTTTTAAACACTATTTATATCACATAATCTCTTTATCTACATGTTCCTTTCTCTATTTTATGTATTTTTTGCAGTCTTGCCTACTTTGTAAAGTGTCTTTTAAAAGCGCTATTGAAGTATTATGTTTTAATAAATGAGCTTGTATGCTTTATTTATCATAGTAGGTTAAATTTTTCCATATCTACAGCCAGCAGTTGTGCTTTTGGTTTAAACAAGTTACACATTTAAAGTTTATGCTAATTAATTTAAAGTATTATTGTTCATTTGAGCAAAGACGGATGGATGGATGGATGGATGGATGGATGGATGGATGGATGGATGGATACTTTATTTGTCTCCTTGTGCCTTGAAATTCTAGGTAACCAGTAGCTCACGTGTGCAGTTAACGTGCAATTATTGCTTATTTTTTCTTGACTTTTTTTAACTTTACTTTGTATACTGGCTCATGTTTAATAAAACAGTCTATTGTGATGTGATGAACTCAGAACAAATATATTTTTACTGATTGCAACTGAGCATTAGGCCACTAAATTAATTTCACTGTATGCACTGAATAAACACTCTATCTTTGTGTATTTTTATTTTTCAACTTCCCTCACCGAGTATCTCTACCTAGATACTATACATCGCTGATAATCCCACTCTGACCCCTTTAACAGCTTGATTGGGTCTCTATCTAACTATCCCCGTGCCGTCAATAACCACAGCTGTCAATACAGTTTTTTATGTCACTGCTTTAAAATTGTTACGGCCCTTTTTCTCTCGCTGTCTATGTCCTAAATGCCAAGTGATGCAAAATAAATTTCCTTTTGCAGATTAAATGAAGTCAAATTAAATCAAGCTAACATAACCTTGTAGCAATCAGTGACTCTGACAAAGAGCGATCCTGGAAACACACAGTCAACACACTACACTGAGCACACACACGCTGTACAAACAGTGCCAGAGTGCAAACACACTGTAACTCAGGCACTAATGTACAGACACGAACTAATGCCTTCAGGCTGAAATTAGCTTGTTTTTTTTTTTTTTCTAAAAGTTAAAGCTCTACAAATCAATATTTTTATATTACATATGAATCAAAAACTACCAAACCAAGACCAGAGCTGAAAAATGGAGTGAATATTGGATGTATTACAGCTTTAAATCAATGCTTATGTTGCTCCGAGATGTGAAAGTAAATTTGTTTGGGGCGATGTGTCTCTGAGCTCGCTGTAGACTCCTTCAGCCCACAAGTGGACAAAAAAATAAAAACATCACTTCTTTAACTACGTTGATGCAGCTTTAAAAAGAAACTAAAAAAAAAAAAAAAAAACATCTCCAATTGATAAATCACAATTTCAACAATGACTTATCCCAGCAGAATGCTAAAAATCCACACATCAAGCTGCCAAAAACACTAATCTGGAAGCACATATTTAACAAAACTCCCACCAGGAGTCATCCGACTGAATACGTGACACAAAGTTGTAAAAGTGGCAGCTGCTTTCTCAGCGGCTGGGGCTTTCCTTCTCCCTAACCAGCCTCATTACACTGGTAATGAGACAGGGGCTGGTGCTCTGTTTCAATATTTAAACGTACTGGCACCCCTCAAGGCTCCACGTTGGGGCCGTTCTACAAACTCCTCCTCGACCTCTCATTACAGTCTGCTGGCGAGGGTCCCCTCCTCCTTTTATTTTTTTATTTCTTTCAAAGAGATAGAAGTCGCCGGCGACTCCCACCCCGCTACCGTCAGCCAGACCTGCACGATCAAGGGGCTTGTTGAACACGAGACCCCTGCGTGCCACCCCGGCCCCAGAGGGATGGCACAAATGCTGACAGTGACGGGTGAGACAGGGATTCTCCCCCGCCGACGAGCATTCACACGACAGCATATTACATTTCACGGTATCCAGTCATCCAAGCCTCGGCTCCTTCTGCCTCAGTTCAGAGGAGATGACTGAGTAGGTCAGCGGTTTGGGGAGGAGTTAGGAGAACGGAAGAGCACTTCTGATGAACAGCTCTGTCTTTTACAACACCGCTTTTGATGCTACTGCTCGCAAAAAGGTGCAATTTCGAATATGAGAAACTGGCAGTTAAGATTATTCTACACATATGACTGCAGCTGAAAGGATTGAGCCCTGCACCTCAACAAAATGCTGCATCTGCCGGTTTAAAATAGAAAAAAACAACCTTAACCATGTAAGACCCATATATAGGAAAAAAATAGCAAAAAAATAAACTAAAAATATAATAACAATATTAATAATAACAATATATAAACCAAAATATAAAAGAAAATGAGCAAAAAAGAAAAACAAAAAGTTCATATACAAAACAAATACAGAAAAAATGAGCAAAAAAATAAATAAAATTAACAAAAAAACAAAACAAAAAAACCCATAAATTAAAAAAAAAAAAAAAAATAAATATATATATATATATATATATATATATATAAAAACATTTCTATTATATTTCTGCAACAGTGGGTTTTACAGGGTTAATGTATCACATATACACTCTTAAGTTCACGTCATACTTTTTTATACCAGTCATATCTAGTCCTACACAACAGATCTGCTGGTTTCATGGTAATTAGATTGAAAAAAAGTGGGCTGTGAGAAAAAATCTAGCAGCAAAAAACAGACTTCTTGGAGAGACGTGCTTTTCTGCAGGTCAGAAAGCTCAAGATTATTCTATAGTCAACTTTAAGTGAGCAGAAATTACAGTCTAAAGCTGCAAGGACAAACTGATGCAAAATTATGTGCCCATGCAGCACGATGATGGTCAATGCGCTGCTCTCAACCCTGTAATGATTTAGCTGTGTTTGCTGTAGGATCGATGTAAGCTGAAAAAGAGAATCCCAAAGCAGGGAGAAGTTTACAGAGCTTTAGCCTCAGGCTAAATGTTGTACAAAAACCAGCAACAACATCCCTGGAGATGAAGCGTATCTGTTGCTCCAGCTGAGCTTGTACTTGTAGGAGGTTTTAAATGTGCAGTGAAGGATAGCTGTTATTGAAGAGAAGTGTATCCTTAAGGTAACGCTGTCGACTTTTTATTTGCTTCTTCGGCGGCGGTGAAAGAAGACTGTTGAATGATTAGCGTTTTGGTTTTCCGGCCATCTCCTCCAATTTTCTGAGTTTATTTCAAAGCTTTCGTCAATACAATACAACAAAGGTAAAGGCTCGTCTCCTCGTTTCTGACCCGGGCTACACAGAGAGTCTATTTTCATCCAACCCTTATTATTCTTTAAGCGTGCAGCCGACACAAATTCAATCTCCCTCATTATACCTTTATCAGTATGAAATTAAGGTTAATTGACTTTGCTGGGGAAACATCAAATGAAACATCCCTAATGGAACCAAAATGAAAATAACGTCATCTCCAATTGCTTTAAAATATTTCTCAATATACAGCCTCCTTTCCTATTCCTCAGCCTTAGAAATAAGCTCCTCTTGTCCCAGGAGATAATAAATGAATTGAATCCCCCTCCCCTCCAAAGCACCCCCCACCCCTCCTCCTCCTCCTTCCTTATCGGTCATCTATTTTTCCAGAGTAAGCTATTACTTGCTGGGGTTGCTAGGCAACAAGAAATATTAATAGCGGCTATTATTAGCCAGCCTCTGCTAGAGTAGTACTAAAATGTGGAAGTGGGAAACATGAATGTGTTACATAAATCTCTGGACCTTTCACAGTGTGTGCAAGTCTCTGTTTGTGCGGTGATTTATTGCAATGATGGTTCATTTATGAGAAAAGGGGGTGTGAAATAAGAAAATGGAACATTACCCTGAAGGGCTATTTGAAAATAAATAATTGCAAAGGTGAAACAAAAGCTGTTTAAGAAGCAGGCGCTCCCTCTCTGTTTGCTTCTGAAATGTTACCGGCCAAAAGACAGAGCTGCTTTGTTCCACACGGATAAACTTTACACAAACTGTGCATGTATGTTCAAACTATTGTTAAAGTGTCCGTCGACACTGAAACACAGATTGACCGTAAATGTCCACCATCTTGCACTCTCCTACACTAAACATTTTCAGCTCAATAGCCACTGGATTGTGACCTAATCCTGAAGACTGGCTTTAATGGAGGCCTTAGATACCACCCATGGAAAAAAAAATAAAAAATGAAGCCTGCAACTTATGCAGTTTGATTCTGAAAATCACATAAGACCTGATTAACGGAGGATAAATGCCACGGATGCTCACATTAAAGCATAAATATTCATGATGCAGGGGGCAGAGAGAAAAAAGCAATATTTATGTCAGATGAAAGTATATAACGTTGAATAATTCACCACACAGGCCATCTATAATTCATCTGATTTGATCCTATGATTAAAGCATTTGAATGTGTTCGCCAGGGGTGTTTACATGTTCGGTCTGAGGCATGTTTAACACAAGAGAAAGTCCCTTTACTGGAGGTGGGAGGGGGAGGAATAAGGGTCCTCAGTATTCTTTTGAAAAGTAAAATATTCGCTGACAAGGGATATTCCTCCTCCACATCAAGATTTTCTGCCTCCAACTCGTCCTCATACCCTGTTCCCTTTTTTTTTTTTGCTTTTTTGCTTTGCTGATCATAACGGATGAAAATGTGCAGCACCGAGTTCCTCGCTCCCTTTCTTGGCTCCACTTTGAGGCAATGAAATCTTTGAGCTATGCAGCTGTATAGATATTAAAGAAGCTTTGCTGCAAAAGGTCTGAGTGTTAAGGGAGCGGTTATAAATGTTGCATGTATAGACGCTGGCCTTGCTCAAGACTCTTGTCTCGGTTTTCTTGGCCTCTAACCAAAGCTAATTATCACCCTAATAGAAGAGTGGTTTTGCTATTATGAAAAAGTGATCTGGTCATTTTACCATTTGGCTGTTGTGTATTTAAGCTCCAGTGCAGTATCATAAGATTGAAAATAAAAAACACAGAATTTTCTATAACAAGAACATGTGAAACCTTCAGACAAAATATTCTCAGCACTGACTCGTTGGCTAACTTCCAACCCTCTGACCGCAAAGACTAATAGCCGACTGCAGCGCTTGACTCGCGCGATCACAAAAGGCTCACAGCTAAAAGGAGACAGACAAAAAAGATGTGCTCACCGAGTGCATAGGCCCAGAGAGGAGGTGAGCGTCCTGACCCAGCATGTTGGACATCATGAGGGCGGGCAGCTCGGGGTAGGAGTAGGTGTTCAGCAAGCCATTGTGAGGCAGGGAGTGGAAGGGGTAACCTGACTCATGCTCCATGAGATGGAGCAGGGAAGGGTCAGCGTGGTTCGGAGGTGTGATGGGGGGGATCTCATAGTCTTCATCCCCTGCTCCTCCTCCTCCGCCGCCGCCGTTGCCTCTGCCTTGACTGGAATAGCTCTGAAAAAGCACAGAGAGAAGAAACGAATCGGTATTTTAGACTCAGATAAAGAGGAAAGTGCACCCATTAGTCATTTTGTTCCTGCATTTTTTAGGAGTTGCTAGGAGGTAATTTGTAATTTCAAAGAAAAATGTCAGGACAGGTCAGGAATAGAGAGACACTTTCATATGTGGAAGTTGGAGACTGTTGCTCACCTACTGTAGTTTGCATTTCTTAGTGAGAGCACTGCATGAATACAGCATGCCAACATAAAAACATATGTACCTGCATCTCCAAACAGCACCACAGTTAGTCACATTATAAATAAAACAGAGGCCTTGTCTCAACAAAGGAAAACTTGCCCATCAGACGCTGTTATTTAACTGAACTTCAGTGACAATCTCAGAAAGAAGCGTCAAACAAAAACAGGTTCCAGACTAATTAAAAGCTTCATAATTAACTCTTAAATGCACTTGTTGATTCTTCTTGTTTGATTTGTGTTTGCGGCAGCTCATAGGCGCCGAAACCGCGGCAGTCGATTCAGTCTGTTTTTTTTCTTGCCTGAAAATAAAAATAATTAGAAATGCAAATTGTTGCGCTTACAAAAGTGTAAAGAATTCATTCAAACACAAATGTACACAGCAAATTAATTAGAGTTAGACAACAACAGCTGCTGCACAGAATAATTTGCTTCTGAGCTCTTGACAGCTTTGAAGCGACACACTGTCAACCTGCACGCTTTTAAAATACTGTTAATCAAATTTATTACGTGGAAAAACACCGCTGACAGTCGCTTAGCGGCTATTTTATAATCTCAAAATTATAATGCCAATCATATTTTTCAAAAACAGAAACAAAACCTCCCAGTCCTCATTATGAAATGTATGCAGAATATCCAAATGACCCCCCGGCAGCTAAAACAGCACAGATTTTATGGCACTAATAAGGTGATACATGAGCACTGTCTTTTCCAGAGCCTATCTTGACATAATATTGCGCCGAGAAATATGGTTGTGTGCGCTCAAAAAGCATGCTGAGGGTATTCACCAGGGAGTGAAAAGCAATTTTGTCAGAGGCAATCTGATGCCAACTCCCCTTTATAATGACTGAAGAAAATTAATCATCACAAATAATATTCCAGTGTCAGCCATTCAAGAGCTTTTTAATAGAATTTTTATTATTCATGTCTCGTGGTACACATCAACTAGTCCGTTCTGCAACATTTCAGAAATCAATTCAATATCATCTTCATGTAGGCTGTCATCTTGCCTGCCAGTGCAGCAATTCATCTTGCAAACAAATACTTTTAGCAAACAAATGGCAAGAAACGCCGAGGAACAGCTACAACGTCCCCGCTAGAAGAAACCGCTGCTCCAAGATAGGATAAAAGTCTCATAATGTACACTATCATTAGGGAGAAAATAATAAAAATAAAAGGGAGTATGTTTACTATCAGGGGGTGATGTGCTATTTTCTCTTCCCATAACACTCGCTCCTCACTGCTTGGTGCTTGCTTAGAAATATTATCACTGACAATTCCCTTCTCCCAAGATGAAAGTTTTTGCAAATGTCTGTTTCTTTTGTCATCTGACATTTATTACTGTTGTCATCCGTTATTATTGTTAACAAACACCCGCTGCAGGTTTAATTCAAACAAATCTCACCAGGATGTGCATCTAAACTTGCCTATACATGCTGTGGTATCTATATAGGTATGTATACATTAAACTGCAGGTAAGGGGTTATCACGTAAAGTGACAGTTTCCTGTAATACTGATGCCATGTTTGCTAAAGGACACCTCAGATAGAAGAACAATGCTAACAGAATAACACACACCCTTTACAGTGTGTCTCAGCTTTGTGAATGCAAGACTGGAAGTGAAACTGTTATGTGATTAGCTGAAAAATCACTTAGTGACAAACAAATCTCAGCAGTCTGTGCAGTCCAAACCTGCCTATACAAGCCGTGGTATCTATGTACATCACCGTTTAAAAGTTTGGGGTCATCTAGGCAATTTTTTTTGGTTTCCATGAAAACTCACACTTTTATTCATGTGCTAACATAATTGCACAAGGGTTTTCTAATCATCAATGAGCCTTTCAACAGCATTAGCTAACACAATGTAGCATTAGAACACAGGAGTGATGGTTGCTGGAAATGTTCCTCTGTACCCCTATGGAGATATTCCATTAAAAATCAGCTGTTTCTAGCTGGAATAGTCATTTACCACATTAACAATGTCTAGACTGGATTTATCATTCGTTTAATGTTATCTTCATTGAAAAAAATGTTTTTATTTTAAAAATAAGGACATATCTAAGGGACCCCAAACTTTTGAATGGTAGCGTAAGTATGTATACATTGAACTTCAGTTTAGGGGTGATGAGGCAACTTGAAAAGTGACAGTTTTTTGTCGTAGTGATGCCATGTTTGCTAAAAGACACCTCAAATAGAGAAACAATGCTAACAGAATAACACACACCTGTCACTGTAGCAGGTTTCCAGCTTTGTGAATTCAAGATTGGAACTGAAACTGTAATGTGATTAATAGAAAAATCATTTTGTGACAAACAAATCCCACCAGTCTGTGCATCTACACCTTGCCTATACATGGTGTGGTATCTATGTAAGTATGCATACATTAAACTGAAGTTTAGGCGTAATCAGTTAACTTGAAAAGAGACTTTTTTTTTGTAGTGGTGATGCCATGTTTGCTAAAGGACACCACAGATAAAGAAACAATGCTAACAGAGTAACACACACTCTTTACAGTACTTCACAGCTTTGTGAATACAAGATTGGAGCTGAAACTGTTACGTGATTAGCTGAAAAATCAATCAGTGACAACCACAATAACATCACTCTATGCCCAGCTGCACACAGCTCATAGATATATAGACGCACTGTTTGGCTGTTAAGGGCTACATGCCACAAATGTTGGCAAGAAGAGCTCCGTTCTACGGTGCAAACCTTCCTAATCACTGCAAGGCTGAAATGAAAGGGAAGTAGAGGCCTGTTTGGCATAAATGAGTAATTACGCATGTCTAAGCCAGAAAAAGAAAAGGATATCAGGGGCAGAGAGGCTAAGTACTTCTGTAATTAATCAACGGTGTGAACAAGTTCTCAGTTAGTTTACATTGAATTACATTTTAGAGTAAAAACATCTGTGTTTCTTCACCTCTAGTTCAGAAATGCGTCAGATGCCACCCTGATGCTGCACAGCAAAGCAACAATACAGTTGATATATCTCCACAGCCTCAAAGAAGCTTTTTGTGGGACATAAACAATCCAGATTGATCCGATGATACAGTCAAACACGTCTCCCTCGAGATGAAACATAACTGTTGTCATATGCATGTACCGAGATTTAAATGCTGTCAGAGGCTATTTTATGACTGTGCCTTCTATAGCTTTTGTGATTTTTTTCCTTCGTCTTTTCCTCTTTACAGCTTCTTATGATGCCCTTGGAGATAAGACATAGGACAAGGACATCACAAGTTTAACATTTTCAAACATAGATAAATAATTCATAAATATACTGTCTTTCAGGACATGGAGAAGAGTGGATAAAAGAGAAGAGGGGTGAGAAGGAAACGCCAAAATGTTGATTCAGCCTTCTCAAGCTTTAACCTTCACCCCCCCCCCCCCCAGAGGTGAAATTTAAGCAAATCTGTCATTTTCCTGGACAAGGACGTTACTTTGGACCTTTGAAGACTCTATGTATCAATTCTTTTTTCTAATTTTCTACACTACCAAGCCTTTTTCACTCAGGACAAGGCATCAAAACACCATATCGTTCACAGTCTTTTACCATAGTTTATGGATGTGAGATGTTGCTCTGAGGCAGAATAACTATCATCATGCATAAACCATTCCTTAGCTCTATGAATAATAATAAAAAAAATAAGAATAAGATGATTCACCTCGTAGAAACTGTTCAGGTTTTACCTATGGGAGCTACATTCTGACAAAGACGCACGACGTCTTCTGATGTTCGACACTAAGATCATACAACAAAACAAACCTAAAAACTGGTTGGAAGAAGAATCTGAAGAAAGCATTTACTTATAGTTACTGTTTTGTTAAAGCTTGCAATGTTAGACTAATAAACCACTGAGGTGTCACAAACTCAATCAAACTATTTTAGTATTACATCTTTCAGAAGTGATGCTGCATGAGAAAGAACGAATGTGAAGTATCACGTTTAAGGAAAACTTTCTATTTCACCAGGATCCAAATAAAACATGTGAGTGAAACTGATCCACTATTCACAAGACAAGTTAAGACACTAGTTCTTCAGTAAGTATTGGACTTTTTAAGCACCAACCACACCATGTTTGCATTGTTGTTTTGTTGTTATCAGTAACTTGCAAGTGTTTAAAACTGACCTTAATACTCGATCTGATTCTTTCAACTGTTTCACTTATTAATTAGGCCTAAACTCCCAGAGGTGCAACACAAAAAGTGGTGAAACACTGTCATTAATATACTCTGAGAGAACCTGTCTCGTGAAAATTACAAAATTATTCATATCCAACAAAACTGCATTCTCAACTATATTCAGAGGGAAACAAATTTTTCTCCATTTGTTCTAAAAAATCGTATAACCAACATATCTTTGCCATTTATTTTACTGATCTGTCTTTTTAACCAACCAATCATATATTAGATGATAGATTAGATTAGATATCACCATGGTAACCCAAACATTGGGTCACATGTGTTGAATGGGACCATGATAATTTTCCAAAACCAAACCAAGCAAAAAAGGTAGCGGAATTAAAATTAAATTCAAGAATAGTGGTTCCTCGTGGGAACGAATGGGTGAAAGAATGCCTCCACTTCCTGATGCAGGTGGCTTTTTCAAAATAAAAGCGTCATATCACA